>NW_006263651.1:849579-855501 GCF_000469605.1 Apis dorsata | reverse complement strand
CTCTCTCTCTCTCTCTCTCTCTCTCTCTCTCTCTCTCTCTCTCTAAACGAACGGCAATCGACGAACGCGACGTAACGATCCGACGACTTTGTCCGTGGAAATCCGATTTGGAATAACGGGCCGTAGGCGACAATACGATATTTCGCCCTCTTTTCGACCAATCGATAAATGGAACGATTAATCGCGAGAGATAAATTCGTTCAGACGGCGTAGTAGGGTGAAAACGACCGTTTCAACTTTCAAACAGAAAACGAGAGAGAGAGAGAGAGAGAAGAAGAGGGAGGGAGAGAATGGCAAAGATAGTAATGGATATTTCGAATCTTCGATCCTTTGGAAATTGTTGGAAGTCTTGATAGTTTCGTTTCTCGCGTATACGTAATAATAGAATCAATTTCCAAGAGTTTTTCAGCTTCGAATTATGTTCGAAGCTATTTCAAATTTTATCGTGAAAAGAAAGAGAGGGGAAGGGAGAATTGGAATTTTATAAAATCTTCTCCGCACGTTCGGAACGATTGTTTCAGGAATTCGAAGATTTCGTCGTTGAAACGTTGAATGGTCGATCGGTGTGGAATTAATGGACGCGGTGCAATCTGTAACTGATCTGAATCCCACTGTCCCACTCAATGGGCCATTCATTCGCACACTGTGCCCTACACCTAATCTATTTTAGACTATATTCTATAGCCGATCGATCTAAATCACACCGTGTCCTCTGCGGCTGACTGATGTGTATTCAACTGTACGACCGGCCGATCGATCGATCAAACGAGTCTCACCGTAGTCCATTCAACGTTAATCTTCGATGATCTCGAGTCGTTTCGACCAATCCGTCGACGCTCCTGTAATCGAATCTTTTTTTTTTTCCTCCCCTTCCTTTTATTGCACCCTGGCAAATCGAATTTGCGTACTTCGAGTATAGATCGAGAAACGATTATTCCACATAATGGAAGAAATATTTCGTCAATATTGATTCAAAGAACACGAACGATGAGATCGACGAGTGCAATGTTGCTTAGATCGAATCGAAATTTTTCAAACAATTGAACACAGAAATTCGTTTCAACGAAACAACGATCCATGATACATTATGATACATGAATTCATTAAAAAATGCGAAAATAGTTCGACAACGCGAATACGGGATCAGGTTATTAACCAATTAAACTTAACGTTTTTATCGCATTTCGTTTCGTGTTTTTTAACACATTGACCGCCCATGGACATAAAATTCCTATCCAAAAAATCCAATATTTAAACCACTTTATTTTATAGATATTGGCCAATATTCAATATTTTAAACGTTTTCAAATTTATAACTTTTGTTTTCCTTTTTTTGTTTTTTTTTTTTTACAAAAAAATTCAATCAAATCGTGCCCCAGTTACGATTTTCCAACTAAAAAACTCTCCACGAATTATATATGTATATATCATTCGCTCCCCGCCATCTTGAATCGCCACTCACCTACAAACCCCGATCCGTAATCCATTCCTCGAAAAAAGATTCTTCCAAACAACCTCTGCTCGAACTTTACCCAGCCTAATTCTACCGATAACGATATTTTCTTTCTTTTTTTTCCATGCCACGCGGTGGTTATCGGGATCGATCGGATCCTTGGCGAGAATTCGCATCGTCAAGGTGTGGCGAATCGCCTCCCCTTCTCCTCGACATCTCGTTTCACCCGCGCGGATTATCCCCCGCACAGAAGATGGAACGAAACGAAACGAAAAGTTCACGTATAATAAAAAGCGGGCCACCAGGCGGCTCGAGGTTCGATTTCACGATAATCGGCCCGAGTTGCCCCCCCGGGGCACCCTTGATAACGATACAATTTATTCGGGTAATCATGCCGGTGGCAGCCGGCAACACAACACGTTCGCCGTGGAAAATCCATAAACCACCCCCGTTTTGCCCTCGGTGTCCAGTTCTCCACCGAGGATTATCCCTCTTCCTCCCCTCCCTCTTCCCCTTCCCCTTTCCGGGGCCGGAAGTGGTCCGAATATCCGAGCGGATCGTTTATTAAATAATACGGGAACCGAGTTGCCGCGATCAACGACCGGGTAAATCACACGGGCAAACAAGGCGCCTCCGGACTAATTAACACCGCCGTGTATAGCTGCTAGCTAGGGCCGTTCGCCGACGCGGACGCGAGAGCTATTCGTAAATTGGATTTCTGTAATGAATTTCAAGGGGCGTTGAGGAGGGGAGGGGAGGAGAGAAGAAGGGGGAGAGAATGGACAATTTTCTTGGGAGAATTCCGATCCCTTCCCTCCTTTCTTCTTTTTCTTTTTCTTCTTCTTCTTCTTCTCCGTGCAGGGAAAAGTTCCATTTATGTCGCGTTTGTTGTACACATAGATTGGAGAGGGAAGGAAATTGGTGGAGTCTTGGCTTTGATTCTTTCTACTTAGTTATAGTTATGTATAGGAGGGATGATATCGGTAGTGGAAGACATCGAGATTCCTGATTTTGGATTTCGACGAAGATTTCCTCGAAGGCGAGGAGAATTTTCTAGAGGAGGATATTCGGTTACTCTCACGTTCGTGTATTTCCACGTATCGTACGAATATTTCATACGCGCGCGCGTGAAATGTGAAATGATAGGTGAAGTAATATCGCGTGGTATCGTTTTATCAATACGTCCTATTTAATCGATAATAGCGGCCGTTTTGCATTATTTATGGCCAGTCTTTAACGGCAATTCCGCAATTCACGGTTTCATAACACGGTTCAATCTAGCATTAACGCATGCGCTTAGTTCGATATTAACCACCATTGTGTGTGTGTGTGTGTAATTTCTATTTTAACGAAATAGCATAGAAAACAATAACGTAATATAACACGGGAAATTGAGCCAATGCGGATTCATCCGATCCGCTCGTCCGAGAGAAATTTTCGATAACGATTTCGAAGAAAGTGCGATCGCTACAATAAAAAGGTGTGGCCAATTTTTATACGATTGGAACGAGTTCAAATGTTTAAGCATTATTTAAAAATAACGTCGTGTCGTTCGAAATGTCCGAAATTTTATCCGAAAAATTGAAATAGAAATCGTTTCAACGAATTATAGAGAATCATCCAACTTTTCCATCCTTTCGATGTCCTATCATTTTCATTCGGAAAAACATATGTAAATATATGGAAAAAAAAAAAAAAGGAAAAATATTCGCGTGCAAATGCGTAGTCCTGGTAACGTAAAAATAAAAATCATCCAATTCTGGAAACTCCCCCCCAAAAAAAAAAAAAAGAAAAAAGAAAAAAAGTACAAAACTTGTAACAAAAATAAAAGCTATAAAAATCCATCGATATTCAAAAATTCCAAAAATCTAAAAATCTCTCGTGGAAAAAAAAATCCACCGTCCGACGAGAAGCGAAGAGAAATATATCTTGGAATCGCAAAACTCCTTCCTAAGAAAACACGCACGAAATAAAGAGGGATGAAAGAGGGATCGAGGAGGAACCCTTAAATTCGTGGCGGAATAAAATTCCACGAGTTCGAACCGGAAGCGGAGGGGGATGAGCACCGCGTTATCGTCCATCTTCCGGCTGGATTACCATTCAGGGGACCGTGTTCCCCGTGTCAACGCGGCAGGAAGGCGTGCACGGGCTGTCCTTTCTCGCGACACCAAAGCTTTATTGCCGCCCGTATATACGAGATTAGAGGGGACGTGAAATTCCGTGTGGATTCAATACGTGAACTCGATAAATTTATCGCGGCCTTAACCCCTTCCTCTCTTCCCCTCCTTCTTCTTCTTCCTCTTCTTGTTCCCTCTTCTGTGTACCCGAGAGGAAAAGAAGCTTTTTCGGCGTTTTCGTTCCAGGAAGATTGAAGATTTTTAAGGAATCGTGAGTAGATTTATAGATTATCGAAAAGGGAATGGACAAATATTCGCGATGGAAATTTATTATTATTAAATTCTAATTAAAAGATAAAATTGATTGAACCGAATATAATACGAATATTATACAATTTATTGTAAAATAAATTGATCCTAACCTCCGCGATAAAAACGTGGAAATAATATAAAACTATATATATATATATATTTCCATTCGCGTGAAAAACAGATTCCATAAAGGAAAAAGATTTCGAGGGATCGAACGGTGCTCGCAATTGGATAAAATCGTTTAACCTTTTCCGCCGTTAAATCCGAGTCCACGTGCTCGCCGAAATACCTGTTAAATTACCGCCACGAAATTAACGATACTCCCGTTTAAGGGTATTTTAATTAATCCGAGCGGTAATAAAGCGAGGTAACCTCCGCATATTTTTCGACCGGGACCAGTAGTTCTTGGTTCCGTTGCCCTTTGGGAGTGAAGGCGGTGCGTTTAATTAGCCCAACGGTGTAATAAAGCGGGGTATAACGGCCCGTTCCATCGGCCGGTAATCGGCCGCGAAACGTTGCGGATTATCCATCGAGCGCAAACGTTAACTGGGATTTTAGCGGCCCCGTGTTACGACCGAGATGGAGGACGAGATGTAACGACTCGCGCTCCGCTTTCGATCGTTTGTAAGAGGTCAAAGGACGACCAAGATGACGACGACGATGGTTGATCCTTTGGCAATTTTGCTTTTGGGATTCGGAGATCGGGGCTCGTGGAAATGGAAATTACGAGGCGAGCTTTGAGAGAGAGAGAGAGAGAGAGAGAAGGGGGGTAAAAGAGGGGTCCGTTTATTTGGACGAGTTAGCTTCAATTGCGTAATTATTGTGCGACGAGAAATATTTCGCCTCGAAATTGTTGTAAAACGTATGGAATTCGAGTTGGGGGATGTAAAAATTGCATGGACGTGGAAATTGATTAACTTACGTGCTCGACAATTATGCGAGAAAATTGTTTCTCTGAAATTTTATTATATTGAAGATTGTAAAAGTAACGTAACGAAACTGCAATGAATAAAATTGAAAATCTTGAAATCTTGTTAAAATTACATATACATGTATATATATATGTGTATGTGTATGTGAAACGTGATTTACGGTCCTGGAAATGTCTACGTAATTTGAATTCTCAAACGAATTCTTGAATCTATTGCGTGAAAAATGTCTGCACGATTTTATACTCGTTTCGTCGCTAGTTTAATTATCGTCGTAATTCAATTAACGCAAAATGAACATTATATATTTTAGTATTATTTTAACACGCGTATATTATCCTTAAAATTTATCTTTTTGCTTTTGCCTTTTCCAAAGAAACGAATAACGAACTCGATCTTTCCGCTCTCGAAACTCGAAATACACGAGGATCCGAACTCTCGTTATTCTTTTTTAGACACACCACGTACCGTGTCACGATTAATCACACGGTATATTACGGCAAACGTTTGCAGAAACGTTTTTCGAAAATCGACGAAAAAGAATCATCAAAAAAAAAAATATAATTAACCCGTACGTTCTATCACTTCTTTCAATTTCTTCCATCCGGCCAAGACACGGCGAAACGACGTTATTAGTTCCTTCGAACCGTTTCTTCTCGAAGAGGACGAAGAGCGAAGATCGCTTCTCGATAAATCGAGCAGACGTTGGCGTTCTTAATAAATCACCGAAACACGACGTATCCCTCTGTCGGTATCCTCCCCCCTCCCCCCTTTCCGTTGTTTTCGTGTTCGCATCGAGAACGCGTGCACCAGCACCACCATCATCGATCATAAATTATCTCACAACTGATCGCATGGACCGCGACAATCTGCAACGATAATCCTTCTTTTGACAATCCTCCCGCACAATCGTGTAAATAACGAAACGCGTCCCCGTCCTCCCCCTTCCCCTTCCTCCGTTCTTTCGACGATAAATTGATTAGAATTAAAACTGGGATGTTCTTTCGTTCGGTTCTATGTAAAAAAAAAAAAAAAAAATGCGTCGTTTCTCGATTGCGCGACAATTTCCAAATTTAATTATAATCTTCTTTTATTTCCTTGAAATTTCGAT
>NW_006263651.1:845820-849420 GCF_000469605.1 Apis dorsata | reverse complement strand
AAAAAAAAAAAAAAAGAAAAGAAAAGAAAAGAAAGAAAGAAAAAAAAGGTAGAAGCGGAGAGAGGGGGTGATGGTGGGTTAAAGGGTGCAGCGGAGCCAAAAAGCGCCAAGTCATAAAGCGCGAAAGAGAGTGGAGTGTATCGTCTAGTGTTCTGACGGATATGAAAGGTGGAGGGGGAGGAGAGGGGAGGGATCGAAANTTTTCATATTTTTTTTTTTTTTCTTTTTTTTTTTGTATCCTTCGAGTTTCGAGTTTCCACGCGATGCTCCATACTCGATATTTTTATACATAAAAAAAATAAAATAAAATAAAATAAAAGAACGGTAACTTTGTTTTCTACGCTTTTCCGATATTTTTTAAATCTCGATAATAGGATTTCGAGAGAAAGAGAGAGAGAGAGAGAAAGAGAAAAAAAGAAAAAAGGAGGAAGAAAATATCGTTCGAATTCGATACGTTTCTGGTTTCTCCGCACAATTTTCGAAAAAGAAGAGAGAGAGAGAGAGAGAGAGAAAGAGAAAACTACAGCTCAATTTCGCTCGATTCACAGAGGGGAGACGGTTTGTCCCCTTCGGTTTAAATTTCCGCGCTTGGAACGGGGACAAGAATTAGCGAGAGGCGCGAGAGAAAAAAATTTTAGGTCATCGAGAGAAACGGTGGCGCAAAACGGAGGCGTTGCGAACTGCATCTCGGAAAACGGGAGCACGTAGTTTCGCGCAAGGGGAGGAAAGAAAGGGGGGAGGGAAAGAACGGGGGAATCGTAGCGAGTTCTGTAAAAAGAGTTTCAAAGAGAAACAAAAAAAAAAAAAAAGAAAAGAAAAGAAAAGAAAGAAAGAAAAAAAAGGTAGAAGCGGAGAGAGGGGGTGATGGTGGGTTAAAGGGTGCAGCGGAGCCAAAAAGAGCCAAGTCATAAAGCGCGAAAGAGAGTGGAGTGTATCGTCTAGTGTTCTGACGGATATGAAAGGTGGAGGGGGAGGAGAGGGGAGGGATCGAAATGAAAACGGGGTCACCGCCGTTTTAACACTTGTTCGAAAAAAAAAAAAAAAAAAAAAAAAAAATATGGAAGGAAATATTTGTCGCGTTTGTCGTTTCGATTCGAATTTTTTACCATTCGTCCTAATTACGATCCGCTCCAAAAAATAAATCGTGATTCTCCCCGTGGCTGTGCGCGATTATTCAAAAACGTAGGCAGGACAGAATGGCGGATATAGTAATAAACCAATTTGATTAAATTGAAACCGAATGAAAAGCCATTTTGCTGCTTCGATATCCTCGAAATCTCGGGGATATAAAATTCGACAATTCCACCAATCACGGCCAAACAAGTAGGGAGGGAGAGGGGTCATACACACACTCCATACAGACCAACTATAAACAATAGCTCATCGATCGTCGTCACACGGGTTCAAACACAGATCATATTCTGGCAAATAAATTGCAAATACGTCGGATCCCCTTGGTTATTCGGTCGTTGGTATTATATATTTATTCGTTAAATATACACCCCGCTTCATCATTCTATCCAAATAAACGTAACTCCCTTCCGTTGTTGCGAAAGAGAGATTCGCACCGCGTGTTGAAAATAATATTTAAAAAAAAAAGAAATCCTTTAATTCCCCATGACACAAAATTTCCAATTTTTGAAATTAATCAAAACGAATCGAATTAATCAACCCTATCTTCGTTACCTTCTCGCACTGTATGCGCATTTTATTTCACCGTTCGAACGAATGGTCGAGAAGAGAGGGAAGAGAAGGGGAAAGGAGGAAGGAGGTGAGGAACGAGCCACGAAGGATACGAGGATCGAAATTGTCCGCGCGATAGGAGAGACATAGGTGAAAAAAAAAAAAAAAAAGAAAACTCTCACTCGTTATCGTTAATTTTAGGAGGCAAAATCGAGAGGCTCGCCAAGAAAGCTGGCTCGTTTGCGCTCCTCCTACCCCTCCTACCCCCTCCCAAAACACATTCGTTCGCGACTATGTGAAAACTCGTATTATTAGTGCTGGTACAGGGATGATATGAAAGTGTTTCGATGATAAGGCTCGAGATAGTTGGCCTCGTTAAAAAGAAGCCTCTTTTCGAACGGAAATTCGGTCTGTTTGAAATTATTCGTACATCGCGGGAATGAAATATTTATACCGAAACTTTGATCGATATTGAAACAATGGCACGGAAAAATAGATTGGTCGTGTACGCTCGATGCATCGTAGCGAGTACACGTGGGAGGAGGGTTGATTTCTCTCCTCAAGTTTTGACAAAATCGATATTTAACACGGTGGCGTATAACTCGAAACGACTTGTACAACGAAGGAATACAGGAGAGAGGAGAGAAGATATATAGAAGGTGCATAGGAAATGGGAAAAGTCCACGTGTTCCTGGAGGAACTGGGTTATCGAGGGATTTCGGCAAGAATTTCTAACGCCGTTCCTCCGCCCGTGCTCCCCGATAATCTTCGATCCACTTTACATTTATATTATCGTGGATCGCGGCGGGGCGATAAATCCGTGGATCGAAAGTATCGCGAAAATTCATCCAAGTTGAATCGATTCATCGGGCAAAAGAAAGAGAAAAAGGAGGAGGGGATGGATATATCTTTTCTCGAACTTCGTCAATGCCTGAATACTTTATTTTGCCGTGAGTTAGGCGATATTCATCCGTCGATACGAACGTTTCGAATCTTCCATTCTATTTTTTCGCATTAGCACGATATTTCTTGGCTCGTTCCTTTTCTTCTTCTTTTTTCTTTTTTTTAATTCTAATTCGTTTAAAATCAAACATTTATCTCGAGATCTCGACAAAATCCTCGAAATTCGATTGTTTTCCACGAGTTCCCTTTCCCAAATAATAATTCTTCAAAGTACCTTCAATAACCATTCAGCTCACTCGATATCTCAACAAAATCCCCAAACGACTAATTTCATTGCATTCCAACTTCTCTTTCCCAAAATGAACGTTCCAAGTAGAAAATCCAAAGTCGAGATCCCAACAAAATTCTCGAACGATTGTTTCGAATTCCCAAAATAATAACTCTTCAAAATACATCCAATAACTCCAACCATTCAGGCTCGATATCTCAACAAAATCCCCAAAACGACTAATTTCATTGCATTCCACCTCCCCAAAATGAGCGTTCGAATCCAAAGTCGAGAGATCTCGAACGAAATTTCGTCACATTCCAATTTCTCTTTCCCAAAATCAGCGTTGAAAATAGAAAATCCAAAGTCGAGATCTCGACGAAATCCTCGAACGATTTCTTTTTCAAAAAATTCCAAACCGCTCGAATCCTCGATCCCTCCTCCCTCCCTCCCGAGAAATCCCAGAAAACGCGGGATCCAAATCCAATGATACTGGAACAAAAACTGGATTTACGTGCGGTATCCACCCCTTCCCCCCTCCCTGATTAATAATCAGGCCGTAGGTATGCGGGAACACGCTCGTACCCACGGATTCGAACGTGTAACCCGGCCCTTAACCCGAGAGAGACCCGAGGGATACGAGTTACCGTTCCCCGTAATCCCGCAGGCGATACATCACAGGAGCCGAGCGCTTAGACTTGGATCTCGCGCGCGCTTTACTCTCGCGGATGCGCGGACACGCGCGA
>NW_006263651.1:839263-845555 GCF_000469605.1 Apis dorsata | reverse complement strand
CTCCTCCTCCTCCTCCTCCTCCTTCTCGATAACGTGGTGGTGGTGGTGGTGCAGGATCTTCTGCTCGTGTTATTAATTCTCCCTCCCCCTCCTCCCGTAGAACGACCCAGTTGTCCGGAATTGTTATTTTACGGCAGGCATAAAGATTAGGTGAAATTAGCCCGGATGATTTACCATCGCCATCTTTTCCAAGCGAGGGGAGGGGGTGGATTAGAGGCGGTCGCGTATCGGTAATGACCGAGGGGATGAATCGTTAACTCGGTTCCCTTCTTTCGATACGGGGCTGCTGATCGAAAGGAATATTTCGAAAGATGGTGGGAAGAGGGAGGGTGGTTTCATGGTTTGGCAGGATGAGGAGACGTTTCGGCAGATGTGGAAGCAAGGGTTGGATTTCGAAGGAAAGGTTGAGGGGATGGGGTAAAATTTTAACGGTTGGAAAAAGGTTGCCTCGGTAAAAGTTAGTTATTGAATAATTTATTACCGAATATCGAATAACCGCAATAACGAGATTACACGAAAAATGTCAAAGTACACGGTGGTTACGAGTAATTGTTATTCAAACATTTTAAATAAATTATTACTGGAAGTAGTACTTTGTTCGAAATTTTGCTCGATTAATGTTTCAATTTCGTTAATGATCAACGGAAGTGATCGAGAGAATAATTGGAAAGAATTACACATCTTTATCGATGAGAATTTTATCTTTCGAAAGGAATTTTAATTAATTTCGATGCGCCAAAAATTGAAGAGAATATCTTTGGATAAATAATAGAAACAATTGTAAAATTCAAATAAAGAAAAATGTTACATTCCTTCGTAAGATCGAACGTATTATTAATCAAAAATCTTATAACCTTTTATCCTATCACATCCTCTATCTCTATCGAAACGAAGACGAAAATAAAATCCGATAAATAAAATCCGATCTACTATCACTTTCCCTATCAAAACGCACCATCCCTATAAAGCGCAAAGAAACGAAATACAGAAGGCAGATAACTCGAAACAAATTATATCGTTATCTGGACCAACCATCGTGAATCCCCCGCCTCGTCGACGAGTCGATCGCGATAAACTTCCATTTCGATGGACGTCGGTCATTTTAACGAGCCACAGGGGGGATGATCGAGCCAGCCAGCCAGCCACCCACTCACCCACTCACCAGCCGGAATTCGAACCAACAGAAGTCGGTTTCCAACGTCGGAATAAACGGCCACGATCATCCTTCGTGAATCTGGAACACCGACTCGATACTCGGGCAAGGGGAGATACGACCTCGAGTCTCCCTCCCCCCATCGATCCTCCACGAAGCTCCCCCTCAACTAACGGACACTTTAATAATATCAACATTCTTGGCGCACTCGGTTGATGGCCAGTTACGCTTTCGACGATTGCTTCCCACCAATACAGGTGAATACTGATCCGTGGATAGTAGTCAAAGTGGGCGAGATTTCTCGATGATGGGCTAGGATGGAGGATGGGGTACGTGTGCAAACTAGTTGCGGCTTCGGGTCGGGGCTGCATGCAAAATAGTCGCGATGGGAGCCGGGAAGTGGTCGCAGTTTAAACAGTCCCTCCGCGAAGTAGTTACAGTCCGTATGCTATCAGACGTGGCGTAATATCGAGAGACGAGAATTGGAGGAGACCTCGAGTGTAACGGGACATATTGGATCTCCCTCGGTTGTTATAGAAACCGAGAATCGGGGGAGGACGTGATGAGTTGAAGTGCGGTTTCTGTTTGGAATAAGAAGTACGAGTGCGAATATTTTGACGTACGAGGAAGGGGAGGAGGGAGATGTTGAGACTTTGACTTCACGAGACTTTGGACTGTAGAATGATTTTCGAAATTTGGTGATAAGATTTGAGTTAAAGTGCGGTTTCTGCTTGAAATAAAAATGGATTATAAATATTTTGATGTATAAGGGACGTTTGTTGAGATTTCGACTCGACTTTGGACTGCAGAATTTGGCGATAAGATGAGTTTAAGTGCAGTTTCTGCTTGGAATAAGAAATATATGAATATTTTATAGAAAGATTTTGACTTGGGATTGTAGAACAATTTTCGAAATTTAGTGATAAGATTTGAGGACGAATTAAAATTTCCGCTTGAAATAAAAATAAATTGTAAATATTTTAACGTATGAGATGTTTGTTGAATTTTCGACTTGGGATTGCAGAATTTTCGAAATTTAGTGATAAATTAAAGTGCAATTTCTGCTTAGAATAAGAAATGTGCGAATATTCCATGGTAGAATGTTGAGACTTTGACTCGACTGCAGAATTTTCGAAATTTGGCTATAAGATGAGTTAAAGTGCGATTTCTGCGTGGAATAAGAGATATATGAGTATTTTATAGAAAGGTTTGGAGTTGGGATTGTGGGACGGTTTTCGAAATGGAGTGGTAAGATTTGAGGACGCCTTAAAATTTCCGCTTGAAATAAAAATAAATTGTAAATATTTTAACGTATGGGAGGTTTGTTGAATGTTCGACTTGGGATTGCAGAAATTTCGAAATTTAGTGATAAATTAATGGGTCATTTCTGCTTAGAATCAGATATGTGCGAACATTCCATGCTAGAATGTTGAGACTGTGACGCGACTGCAGAATTGTCGAAATTTGGCGATACGATGATTTAAAGTGCCATTCCTCCTTGGAATAAGCAATGTGCGAATATTCCATGGTCGAATGTTGAGACTTTGACCCGACTGCAGAATTTTCGAAATTTGGCGATAAGATGATTTAAAGTGCGATTTCTGCTTGGAATAACAATGGAATGTGAATATTTTGATGCGATATGGACAATTCCACCCTTTCGATTCCATTCGCTCCGAGAAAGATACTTGGTCCGTCGAGGAAAAAAGTTATCCTCGACGTTTAACATGTCCAACTATGCATCACACCACGCGAGGAACAACCGTGTGGGGAAAAGTTTCGTCGCAGTGTATCACGGTATGCTCGTTAAACCGCACTTAACGAACTTCCGGTAATAGGCCTCGCGACGAAAGTTGAACGAGCGGACAGATGCGTGCTCGAAATCTCCACCCTTCTGCCTCATTTTAAGTCGATTTCACGGGAAGGAATCGCGACGTTTACGACCGACAATCTCTTTTCCTCCTCCTCCTCCTCCTCCTCCTCCTCCGTCGCAATTCGAGTTTGAACTCGCTTTATTTCACGATGTTGAAAAGGATTTTCTTCGATTGTTTCCGCGAACAACTTGGAAGGAGTTTCTTTCGAGTGTTTTCGAGAGGAGCGGGGGAGGAAGTGCAACGAGTTCGAGAAGTTGCTCGTTATCGGCTGAGTTTACATGATTTTAGTTATTCATTTACCGCGAGGAACGGGATTCTTATCGGAATAACGAGGAGGCACTAGATTTCTCGATGTGGTGAAGGAAATAAACTCGAAGAATTGTTTGGAAAAGATTGTTTGTTTGCGATTTTCTTACGGTCGAATAGATAGATTCGAAGGAAAGAAATCGATTTCGATAATTGCTTGCGATCTCTACAGTTTATCGATCAAGTAGACGACTCCAAAGGTCGATCCAAGAAATCGATTATTCGTCGACTTTCCCTACAGTAATATCAAAAATTCACCGAGATCATTATTCTCCATTATTGATGATTATAGAAATCGATTATCCTAAACAAAAAAATCATTGGCAAATCGACCTTATCAATGATGGGCAAAATTTAACAGTTGAAGTTACGAATAAAGTTACTTCGATAAGTTATAATAATTTATTGTTCAAAACGTAATAATAATCGCAAATAATTGCAACGATCAAGATTACATATAATATTTACGAAATAAACGTCATCAACCATTTTAACAAATAATTGCTTGAAGTAACTTTATTCGAAATCTTTAACTAATTACATTTTTCAATGCGAGTTAATACCCAACTCTGTCACTTTACAATTTCCCTACGATCCGATTGAACAAACCTCCCCCCTCCTCTGAAATCGATCAGAGAAAATCGATCCGATTTAAAATTTCTTCGCGAGGGGTTGATGCGTTCGGGGAGAGGTACGTGGATAATCCGGCCTAGAATCCGGTGAATGGGGACGAAGGGAGTAATTAGCATCGGCCGCCATCGGAACAATCTGGATCGTGAGGCGATCGGGATCGCTCGAGTGGCCGGGCTTCTTGAATAATCGAAACGCTATTCCAGTCGCGGAACTATCACGATAAACGCGGCGATCCCCCTCTTCCTCCGCAGCCTAAATTGCCTTAGGCATCTTATTGCCGCCCTCGAATAATTCATTAGATCGACGTAACCGGGATGGCTATGGCAAGACATCTTTGACTTGGTATGACGTATCGGGAACGAAGGAACGTTCCTTGCATTGTCCCTTGTATGCATGCGACTGTTTTAGCTACGACGCTCGATCGAATCGGAATTGTGCAATTGTGAGGCGGTTTTGCATCCTGCATCTTGAAATAGCTGTTCAGAATTTTAGATATTTTTCTAGTATATTGTATCTCTTCGCGGTTGAAACAGCTTTCGAAGCAGTGATTGTCGAAAATAATTAACCCTTTTTTGATTCTATATATGGATTAATTCTACTAAAAGTATACTTTGAACGCGCGTAATTGTATAATATAAGAAACAAGTTTCTTTCCTGTTTTTTCTATTCGACATAGAATATTTTGTACAGTTGAAATACTTTCGAAGCGATGATTGTCGAAAGTAATTAACCCTTTCGTTATGAGCGCCGATTAGTCTTGATTCTATATATGGATTAATCCTGCTAAAAGTATATTTTGAACGCGCGTAATTTATAATCGAAACAAATTTCTTCCCTATTTTTTCTATTCGACAATAGAATATTTTGTATAGTTGAAATATTTTCGAAGCGGTGATTATTGAAAGTAATTAACCCTTCTTTGATTCTATATATGGATTAATCCTGCTAAAAGTATATTTTGAACGCGCGTAATTTATAATCGAAACAAATTTCTTCCCTATTTTTTCTATTCGAGAATAGAATATTTTGTACAGTTGAAATATTTTCGAAGCGGTGATTATTGAAAGTAATTAACTCTTTTTTGATTCTATACATAGATTAATCCCACTAAAAGTATATTTTAAACGCGCGTAATTGTATAATCGAAATAAATTTCTTTCCTGTTTTTTCTATTCGATAATAGAAAATTATTTTGTAGAGTACAAAATTTACCATTCTCAATTAAATTGCTAAAAATTATAATTTGGTATATAATAATTATTCTAAATTGTATTTATTTATAATAATTGCAAATCTGCAATTATCTAAATATGCAAATAACTGAACATGCATAACATGTACTTATTTTTATATAGAATATAATACGAAACAATTATTATGTAACACTTAAAAAAGTGTATATAATACAAGAAAGTAGCCAGTAACGTTGAAAGACGCGAGTGCAAACACCGACGTGCACACTTTTCGGCGCGGTTCATTAGGATTAAAAAAACAATTTTTTTCCTTTTTATTTAATTTAAAGAAAAAATTATGTGAACAGCGTTTCATTTTCATTCGAACGCCAATTTCGTTTGAAACCGATACTTTCCTCTACTTCTTTGTAACGCGTTATTTTCTCATCTATCCCTCCTATAAAACTTCTTCTAAACAAAACCGTGGAAACGGCACGTTTTTTCAGAGCGTAATAAAAGTCAGGCCATCCACCATTGATTCATCAGAAACAGAGGAATCCTCTCGTCCGTTTAATCTTGTTGCGAACGAACGTCCTAATTCAGCCTCCATGTTGAACGTCGTCAGACCGTTCAATGACGCCCGTTCCACGGATTCTCCTCCCGCGCTAACGATCGTGGGTCACTAGTGCTTTTAAGTAGTAAAGTTTGGTAATTGTCGGCCACCGGGTGTTGAACGAGCTGTGTCGCTTTTCGGGGGATCGAATTTACCCTCTTGTTCCTGGTGGACGGAAAGATTATTGCCTCGTTCGATCAACGAATCAAACGAGCTGTGAAGAGAACGTTTTGGTCATGGTTTATATATATATTCGGAATTGGAATTTTTTGAAAAGGATGAATTTTGAAACGCGCAGAATGTATTATTTTATTTGGAATGTGGAGGAATAAAAGGAATAAAGCGTTTTCGAAATTCTCAGATCTCGCGTGATTCGTAGATCGATGTATCGATTTCGCATTCTTCCGAGTGAAATTTTTACTCGGAGCCGGAAGCTGGAGAAAAATGATGGAATTTAACGATGGATGGAAATTGAAATCTGAGGTTTTTGACAATTCTCTCTGTCCTCTCGATATAATAAATCCTCTGTATAATTTTTTTT
>NW_006263651.1:834111-839166 GCF_000469605.1 Apis dorsata | reverse complement strand
AGAGAGAGAGAGAGAGAGAAAAAATAGCACGAAAATATACGAAAAACAAGAGAAATTGTTTAATTTCAATGACAATAATTTATTTAACAGCAATCACTCTTCAGATTATTCTGTTTTTGCGTTTCAATTATCGTCCCTCCCCCCGTCGCATTCGCATCAATTTACATTCTCTTGATTACCACTACTCCTCCATGTCCTGGAAACCATGTCCCAACTACTTTTAATAATGAATAATCACGTACAGTGGATAAATTAACACTAACGATAGCGCATACAATTATCCTCCCATTATAATATATTGATCCTAGAATAGATCGATCATTAAACATCGACAAGTATCTAATCACGCGAGTGCACACAAGTAGATATCTGTTTTCTAATTAAAATTTCTAATTACATTATATAATTTATATGTATGCGTTCGAGCGCGTATCTATCAGCCCTATTATGAATAAACTGATCAATTAATTAAACGGAATTCGACGGAATCAGGAACGGAATTATCTAATTCGAAGTTTCGTAATACCCACGATAATTTCTTCAACCTCTCCATCTTCCCAAACTTACCGAATATTCAATATCGTATAATTTCAATTTCAACGAATTAAATTTCGAAAATAAATTTATAGAGAAATTTATAGATTTAAAAAAAAAACGATTCCTCAACAATGCGCGAAATACAATATTCTTCCAAAAGGAAGAAGGATAGCCCTTCCAGCTCCAAAAGGAATGCGTTATTATTTCGACCAGAATTGCTACCCTTCGTAATTATTCTCGATTTGATTAAAAAGTTGCGATTTCGATCTCCGTCCGAATTAGTTCAGAGATAACAGTTCAATTCGACCAATTTCTTCCGATTACCGAGTTTCTCGCGCGTTATTTACCGTCTCCCGATAGGATCAAAGGATCTATGACTGCAAAAAAAAAGAGAAGAAGAAAAGACGAACGGACGACTCTCGTAAAACCGATTATTAATACTCGAATGATGCCGATCGACGAATAATTGACTGAAAACTGTCGGTTCGACAACGGATCGGTCGTCCAATTAATCCTCCATGGATTGAATTATTTCATGATGATCGATTAGAAGAAGAGCGTATTAAAATTGCAACCTAGTCTGAAGGGAAATCGTTCGTTATCTCGATTTCTGATCGTTCTTAAAAAGATTCCCTGGTTTCGAGGAATTAAACTCGACACCCCCGTCAATGTTTGATTTTTCACATTTTGGAAAGATTTCGGAACAATTTTTCTCTCTTGTCCGAGTTAGAATTAGAATTTGATGGAATAACGATGTTTCTTTTCGAAATAATTATCACGCCACGCCAGGATCGCGGGTAAGTGAATATAAACACTTTACAAAGTTTGTCTCGTGCCATCTCGTGCCGGTGTAATTTTCCCTTTTAATATTTATCGCGAGAGGCAACGTCTATTTTCTTGCCAAGCTTCTCGCTCATTGTCAGAGACACCGGTTGAATGGTAATTCAGTAATTTCCGAAGACGTGTTATTAATTCATCCCGTGCGAATAAATTTCCAACGACGGGGAGGCGCGTTGCGTTGGGAACAAAACGAAACTGAAAGCAAGGAGGGAGGGATTTGCAGAGAATTCCCTAATTCCCTCGCGACTCGGCGCCCCCGGGGTGATAATTTCCAGAGAGGAGGTCTCGCTGTTCGACAATTAGTTTGTTTCAGTTGCAACGCGGTGGGGGATTAACGAACAATTAATACCAGTTTCTCCAGTTAGAAGAGGACCTTTTCCTTTGAAAACCCCTCCCTCCCTCCTCTCTCGTTCATATTTGTTCGATCGCTTTCGTTCCATCCGTCATTGTTGATTTTATCCCGGAATCTCTCTTTCTCTCTCTCTCTTTCTTCCAACAATCGTTCAACCCCATCCCTATTTGCTTTGCCTCCAGCCGCTCCTCCAACTTCTCGCTGAATCGCTCTTATTACGTACACCCATTTCCATTAATTTATTTTCGTCTCTTTGGAAATCGATCAACAACAATACGACGACGACGATACCTCTCTTTATTTATTTTATATTTCTCTCCCTTCCCCTCTTCCACTTATCGCCTCCTCCTCATCGAGAATCTCACCTACCCCGCTTCCACCCGCCATCCCCTTCGGCAACTTGTGCAAACATCGTCTCAGACGGCGAGCAAATTCCTCAAAGCTCGACACCGCCACCGCTGCGAAATCGGCCTCTTCGTGCCGACACCTCGAATACCTTAACACTTTGCTTCGCCAACCTTGTGTCTCTCTCTCTCTCTCTCTCTTTCGCCCTCGCCCTCTCCTTCCTTTTCCCGACCGCCGCCATTATAGTGATTCAATGCGTTCGAGATCGAATATCCAGAGAGGCAGGCAGCGGTGCAACACGTTGCATCGGTATGCGAACGAGCCGCATGCCGACCTCCTAATCGCTCGACGACCATCCACGTAGACGGTACGTATGCGACTACGTTGCCAGTGGATCATCCCCTTTTCGAGTGCATTTCGCCCGGTTTAATTCCTTCGCGGAGGATTGATCGGCCCATTTCGATGCGGCCGGCCAACAGATTTTCCGAATAATTTTCGACCATCGTCGATCGTAAATCGACGTCGAGTGTTTCGGGAGAGAAGATCTTGAGGGAACGTTTCCAATCTCGAAAATATTGAATTTTCCTCGTTCGATGAAAATTTCAGATCGCTTACGCTTCTAGGGGATCTGGAGGAGTTAAAACTCGTTGCAAATTCATCCATCTACTCGTCCACGTGTAGTTATCGATGCACGAGCTCGTTCAACCAAGTTCCATTCAATCGCAACAGCGACACGTTTCGAATATCCATTTCCTAAATTATTTCGAATATTTCGAGAGGGTCGATTCGATCAACGATTCTTCGAAACAAACTTTCTCTCCTTTCGATTGATCTGAGAACGAATCTCTATCTCGAATCCCAGCAATCTTTCTCCCACCCCCTCTCTGGAGGAAAAATCCAAGGGATGAGATCACACACATTATTATCAACACCAAATTTCCAGTTGAAAGGAAACCGCTACTCATCTCCTCGCCGATGAAAGCCGGCTCCAAGATCGCGACGAAATAAATCACGCGCGATAGAAGAAGACAATCCAACGCCCCCTGCCGCCACCCTCCTTATCCACTCTCGATATCCTCCGAATCAATTATGCGGAAGAAAGGGTCGAGCCACCAACGATTAATCGCCTTCTGTTTCTCCCCCCTCCCTTCACGCTCCCTCCCTGAGCGAGTGAAATTTCGAGACGAGGCTGACCGTCGTCTCCTTCTCCTCTCCTCTCTCCTCGAGGAGAAAGGGAGATGGCGTACGAGCAGGTGGTCTTTCACAACCCGTGCGGGTCTCGTCGATGGTCCGTTATTAATTAGAACAGGGGGCCACTATCCGTTCTCAAACAGAGAGCCGCCGATCTCGTCCTCCTGGTTCGCGATCTTCGATTCCTTCTCGTCTCGATCGTGACGACCCTCGCTTTTCCACCCTCGTCGTTCACCCGCATGAGACGGTGGACACTGTTTTCTCTCCCTCTCTATCTCTATCTCCTTGTCTTTCTCTTTGTCTTGGATGGCGCATCGGAAATGCTAAGTAAACTGTGGCTAAGGAAGGGAGAGGTCAAAGAAGAGCACACAGTTTTGGTCCTCGTCGTCCATACGCGACGTCCATTCGTGTGTAACGCGTTGCAGTTGTAACGGACTTGTCTTTGTCTTTTAGAAAAACTTTCGTGTCGGAAGTTGGAACTGAATGCGCTCTTTTCCTGCTTTCTTTCCTTTCTTCGTGATTGTGATGCACGGGTGATCCGGTGAAATTGCGTGGAACGACGTGGCCATGTTTTGTGATTGTTTATGGAGATTTATCGAACGTGTCTGAGAAAATATTGACTCGTTCCACTGGATATCTTCGCTGGAAATTCTATTTCTTATTCAGGCGAAGCTATGCTTTTTTTATGAACGTAGAAATAATTTTCTACGCGCGGATAGTTTCTAGTCTTTGAAAATTTAACAATAGTTTTTAAATTAATAATAATTTGGATGATGAAAATAAGTTATATCGAATTTATAACTGTCAAATCAACTTCAATTAATCATTCAACGACGTTTAAAACTCTTCTTTAAAAATAATCTCTCGTCTCGTCCTTTATATCTTTCGTCGAATATTCGCAAAATAATCATACTTCGATATCCAATTAACTCTTAATTTCCTGTCAATCAACTCTCAGTGTCTCCTCTTTCCAATTCTCTGTCTCGTTAAACTTTATCATTACGCGATATCGCAACTCCTGATCTTTCACGTTATCTTTCACGTGCGAGATCTCCCCAAAAATCGCGTCGTCTTACTCGAGCGGAAAGGATTTCCACGACTCGCTCGAATGCACGAGAACGTTGTTCATTCCTCGCCGAGCAGTCGTAAAAATTCGAGGAGAGAGACGAGCCTCGCGTTGACGCCTGTGACGAGAAGAAATCAAGCGAGAAGCCAGCCAAGAAGGGCATGTACGTAGATGCAAGATGGAATCGAGCGAAAAGAGAGAAATATATTAAACCAAGACGGAAAGTAGACGGGGATATCGCGACACCCTCGAGGGTGGTGGCGAGGTTATCAACGGATCGAAAGAATCGACAAGATTCTTCCCCTTCCTTTATTCTTTCCCCTCGAATCTCCCTTAATATTACGCGGCGTTCGACGAAGGATTTTCGCTGGAGGAGAGACGAAGCCAATTGAAATTGTCTCGAATCGCGGAATCAACCCGCGACCTTTGTTTCCCTCGTTTGCTCCCCTTCCTCCCCTCCCCTCCGAGTTTGAAAATCGGCGAATTCCAATCTCGTGGAAGAGCACGAAAGGATATCCTTCTTGCGAAAAATTCCATTCCCTTTGCAAAAGTTTCAATTTGCAAAAATTTTGTTACCTCTCCTCCGTTCCGAAGAGGAGGAGGATGAAGAGAATCGACTCTGTCCTCCTCGAGTTTATACACAAAGCCTTCGTCGTCGCTTTATCCACTTTATATATCGTGGATAAAACTTCTCGAATTTCGCATTCATAGGCTCACGCAGCTT
>NW_006263651.1:825641-833684 GCF_000469605.1 Apis dorsata | reverse complement strand
GGGGGGTCGATGAAGGGGTTTTAAAAGAGCAGTTAGAATCGCGTTCTAAAAAAGGGGGTGCGGCGTCTCGAATAAATACCTTTTCGATAGACAGGAACTTGAAACACGCGAGTCTTCTTGTCTGCCCGCCGCACCCTCTTCTTTGCGCCCCTACGATTCGCCACGATTCGCTGACTCCGCGCCTCCTCTTCTGCTTGCTACGGGTCTTCGAGACGATCGAGAACGATCGCGGGATGGGTGGGTTGAATAGAGGAGGGTGTTCTAAATTGCGGATGCAAGGATTGGTTTGAAGTTACCAACCGTTTCGGGATGGGATCAATCCGAGTTTGCGGAATTTAGAAATTTTCGATTTCCCCTTCTTCGCCGATCAATCCTTTTCCTTGAGGCAATTCCTTATTTTTCCCCATCGCTTCATCAATTGAGCTCGAGAAATAATATAAAACATTTTATTTTCATCGAATTACTCGCGAATTCGTTCGAATTCGAAATATAATTTTGTTATTAAAAGTACAAACATTTATCGATGTATTTATATATAATTTTATAAATGTGTGCGTTCAATCGCGCGAGAGAATTCGGTATCACCACCTACTTGAACAACGCTCGATTTACACGAAATTTTTATCAAACTTCCGCTCGATCGAGCAAAACCAGAAAAAAAAAAAAAAAAGGAAAAAGAACCGAGATAAACGCGATAAAAAGACACGTCGAAGATAGACGGGGACACAATAAGTCATTCCTCCTCCGATAATCGTGTACAACGCTCGATATTAATCGACGGATATGCGCTTGAATAAATCACACGATTCGTAATGCGGCAAATGAATCGGGATTTGCGAACGTGATGCCGGCTTTTTATATTAATATTTTCCCTTATCCTGCGAAAAACGATTTGAAACGTATGTATATTTTTCCACCCTTCAACGCAGTTTTCATCCCCCCATTTTTTTCGCACCTACGTACGCGTAATACCATGCACACACGTATATATATATATATATATATGTGTGTATGTAAAAATGACGTTCCACGGTTTCGAAAATAATTCCTTTTATTACGCGTACCGTTCGTTCTCCGCCAAGCTTGTAACGAAAATATTAGCGATTTTTATTACGCACGTGAAATACACCGAGTAAACACATATAGACGTGAACGCGCGTTTACGTTACGTTTTCATGCGAGCACGCACGCGCGCGTGTCCTCGTCGAATAAAATGCAAACCGATCGCAAAACGTTTTGAAACGTGCGTTGAAACTAACAAGACCCGCGAATCATTCGATAACACGTGGAACATTCCGAAAATCAGCATACGTTGCGGCCAAATTTGTTTCAACCTTCGCCGTGTTTTTCTCTATTCCATTCTTCTCTCTCTCTCTCGCTCTCTCTTTCTCTCTCTTTTTTTTTTTTTCATCGAACAGAACCACGCCAATCGCTGACCAGTATTTAACGTCGAAATTCCATTTACTACGTATAGCGGAGAATTCCCTATCGAGACGTGATTTTTCGTCCGTTTGTTGCATCGAAATACACCTGCCCGCTCCGTTTTTTTTCTTCCTTTCTGAAGAACTCGTTTTTGAACGGTCGATTCTCGTTTCAGGGACGTCGAGACGTTACGCGGTTAACGTTGGTATTCCATGGAAACGTTGTTCCGTTAAATTTTTTCGTGCGTTCTATTTTTCCTCTTTTTCGGTTTTTAATTTAGCGACGCGTGTAAAATCGAAGAAGAAGAAGAAGAAAAAAAAAGAACAAACGTTCAATCTCGTAATTGATAAATATCGGTATTTACAAATAGAAGGGAGGGAAACGATGTTTCGCGATGAAATTCAAGAGATGCGAGTACTCCTTCATTTTTAACGGAATCCGCAGTCACGAATTTAGGCGAATATTTAGCAGAAATAATCGTGATCTAATTATTCCTCAACACGATCCATCCGTTGGATCTTTGATTTGATACCGATCAACAAGTTCATCGAACGATGAACTCTCCTCGATGAAACTCTTCCTTTCTTAGCTCTTCTTTTACCGATCTCTTGACAATTTATTAAGTCTCATCACGATTGGAAAGTTATACAAAGAGAAGAACTTTAAGGTATTTTTCCTTTCTTTTAAAATAAACGTCGTTTCGCGTACAACTTTTACAACAGACACTTTCCAAATAACGTTAACCTCCGGTATTCCCAATTTCCCAAATGCTATTTGCCCCGAACCCATCAAAGAAGATCTGAAGGAAACCTCTCATCTTTTTACTTACGAGATTTTTCCACGAGAAAACCGACAAACTTTGCTATCATATTTGTAAGAAAGTTCCAAAAAAAAAAGAAAGAAAGAAGAAAAAGAAAGAAAAGAAAAAAAAATACATTACGTTATTTCTATCGTAGAACCGTCTCGTTTTACGTATCCATATCGGATTCGAATCCGTGGCTGTAACCCCCGGTGGTATCCGGGGGTCTCCACGTCTTATTCCAAGGACTTCTTCCCTTCCTTCCACGTTATTGCCCCTGCTATCTCCGATGTAAAGATCCCCGATCCCATTCCAAGCTATTCCAAAAATTATCCACGCGGTATCTTCCACTTGGAAATGGACTTCAAAATGAACTTTGCACTCGACGGAAAATTAGATTCATATCTACGGTGATTCGGTTAGCGGATGGGCGGCTGCCGTCCATTGAAGCCATTCTTGGAATCAGCGATTAGCCAACAGAAGCAAGTAGACGAGCTGCCTAAGCGCACTTTTTCCCTAGGTAACTTTCCTTAAGCGAGTGCAAACGAAGTTTCGAACAAACTGCGTTCGCCGGGAGGGGGAGGGGGAAGAGGAGGAAGGGAGAGGAGGACGGAAGGAAGATTAAAAAAGTATGGTAAAAAGGGATCAGGTTGTTGGAACCAGGTTGAGCGTCAGCTTGCCTCGTCCACCGGCCATTTCCCCAAGTTCCAGGGAAGTATGCATATTACCCGGCCAATTTTATTAACCCTTTAGAGTAGCCCGTCACGGAACATCGGTTATCCTTGCCTTTTTTAAACGGCGGAAGAGTCCAAGGAAACGGAAAATGAATTTTTCGAGTGGCTTATACCACGTATACATATGTGTATATGTATACGCATTGAGACGAAAGTTATATAGCGTTGTCGTACAGAGTGGTCGAGTGGATGAGAGGAAAAAAGTTCGTGTAAATTTACTTGTCGAGAAATATCGTTTAAAAAAGAGTTACATAAGCGTCTAAAATTCAGACACGAATAATTCTAATTATAAAAGTTCGACGAAAAATTTTCTGCAACGCTCTTCGATCGAAAAAATCATTTCTCAGATTTATACGAACACTTTTCGCGAGTTTGCGAATATTTCTATCTCCTGTACATCTTCACTATATTATCCATTCACGGTTAAAGTGTTTTTATCGCCGTTATAATAGAGCGACCAGTTAACGACCAGTGTATTACGCATGCAAATGTCTGATAAACTTTCCGCTTTTTTCTGAATAATTTCTATCGTCGACTACCGATCTCTGTTTCGTTAAAACTGGCCAAGATTCGAGATACCTCCACGTATTTTTCTTCGTCTTATCGAAATCTTTCTCTCGTCCCGACAATCCCAAAATTGTTTCCAACGAGATTTCGTGGCACCTCGGCTCACGTTAATTTTCGAGTATAAAACGATCTCGAGCCATTTAACGTTGCAATAAATCGTTGATATCGCGCAACGTTTCCATCGCACGCAAACAATTTCCGGAAAAATATTCGCGTTCCTCCGGGGTGAATGGTGTACCTGTATATATATATACACATAAACGATGAGACACATCCTGGAAATCTTATTGGTATCTTACAAATGCAAATGGGAATATGATCGTGTCACATTTAAAATTAATTTAATCGAGAAATAACGCCTCTTTTCCATCGTCGAGGATGTTTCTTTTATCTGGTCAGGGATAAAAAAAAAAGAAAGAAAGAAAGAAAAAAAAGGGGAAAAAGATGAAAGGGAAGAGAAATTGCACAATGTTTGAAACGATCGTTTCCTCCCCTTCGACACAGAAACGTTCGTCGATACGAGTCGAATCGACTGCACTCCAACGAACCATATTCATCGAGCTTTTCACCGGCCACCATTATTCCTTCTCGTTATTATTGCCACGGCGCGATAGCGCGAGGCGTTACAGAATCGAACACAACAGCGGTTGATGAATGGAAAAGAATCGCGATCGACCGAATATATTCGAGGCTGGCCGTCAATTGACGATACGAATACCGATACGATACGAGCAAAGGTCTCTCTGCTTCCACTTTGGGGGAGGAAAAAAAAAATTGTAGAAACAAGCGAGAAGTGCAGAGAGAAAAAAAGAAAGGAAAAATGGAAAAGAGACGCGAGGGTAATATTCGCAACTCGGTTATATTCTCGGAGGAAAATTTCCAGAGAGAAATTAAAGGAAAGAGACGTTTGATTAATCGCGGAAGGGGGTTTAATTACTGTTTGCAGAAATGGTTTGGAAGACGCATCGTGGAAAGTTTCATCGACGACGGATCGCCAGCCACAGGCTTTTTCCCCAGAAACAGGGGATTGGCGGAATCGCTGGACTGCTGCCAGCTGAAAGGAACTCTCTTTCTGAACTGTCTGTCTCTCTCTCTCTCTCTCTCTTTCTTGAACTCGAGGGGTTAATTGGCTTAATTTTCTTGAAGAACGAGGCTTCCTGCTCGCTTCTTTCTCCCAACGAAAACGTTGTTCCTTCGCGGAGAAAAGTTGCTTCCTACTCCTCCTCCTCGTTCGACTCTTCACTTTATACGGTAATTAACGCCTCGGACTCGTTCGCGCCTTCTTTGCCCCGAAATGGATGTAACTATCGTTCCATCTTTTCTTTCTTCCACGTACGTGTCCATCCCATTATTGTATTTTATCTTCTTTGTATCATCGTCACGATAAACTTTTGTGAACCGAATATTAAAGTTTCGTCATCAATTATCAACGACTAAACTATAGATAATTTAAACTATTGTAGAATAAAATCTCGATTTTCGAATATTCGAAATTGGATGCACCCAAAAGTTAAAAATATCCTAAGAATTTTACGCGAGATTTACGGGAGGAAAAGAGAAACAACCGTGAAAAGATAAAATTCTTTAAGAGAAATTTTATCGTTATTCGATGTTTATTACCGTTCGAACGATATCCCATAAATGGACGAACAATTTTCGAAATTACACTCGGATAGTTCCTTTATCACGCGCTATTTCCCTTATCACGCATGGCCCAAATAACAAAGGTGCACAGAAAATTCACATTCCTATTATAATCTGCGAAGGGGTCTATGCGGCCCCGTTAATAGCGGCGTACAACGCTATATCGTATAACGTGGTAAATGGCAAATTTTCTCGATCCTCTCCCCCTACGTACTTTATCGAGTCAAAGCGAGGAGCAGGAGCGAGGAACGACGTCAAAGGGACCTCGGACCGCGTGAAATTTTGATCGATCCTTAACGAGCTCTTTGTCCCCGGCCAAAACTGAAAACAATTCCGTGGCTTCTTTCATACCTCGCGCAAGATATCTTCGTCCCAGCGATCGTCGTATGCCTGTCGCATTAGTAGCGAATAATTTACTGGTAAATGCAGACAAAACCCGTCCCATTATCGTCGCTCTGCTTTAAAAGCCTCTTTCGAAACGTAAACAGGGCAATTTTCCTCGCTTCTCCCCTTATATACAGTCCCTATATATGCTCAAATATTAACCAAGGGACGAGATATTATATCTATAACATCCCGTTATCTATAAAATTTTGATTATAATTCCAAAAATATCGTATCTAAGAAAAAATTGAAGAAATGATCAAAACAAGTAAACGTGAGAAGAAACGATAATTTTGACAATGTTCAAAAAGTATATTTTATTTCAAGAGAGAATCTGCAATATACCTATATATCTTTAATAATTCAAAGTTAAGTCAAATCCCCCGATTGGAGCTGACCTCGCGTGTCCGTATCGCCTGAAAATTGATGCCTCTTGAATTAAGAACCGAGTTAAGAAGCGAAGTATCGGAAAGACGAAAAGGACGTTAAATCGACGTTTAAGAGATTGGACGATTCTCGTCGATAATCCCGCTTTTATCGCCTTTAAATATCGAGCATCGCTCGATTTGTCAACCTGATCTCGCGGGAGGAATTACGATATTATCGAAAACGAGGGAAGGGGGAGAAAAACGATTTCGAGAAAGAGTCGAAAACGATTCGACGGAGAAAGAGCGAATAATATCTCCGTGAAATAAAAATTATAAGGCCTCCCCTTTGAAGAATAGGGAGGTTCAAAGGGGTAAAATTCCGATTTCGTTGTATCGTGCTATATACGGCTAATTGCCATTACTAGCTTGCGCTCGATTTCTCCTCCATTTTTCCCCCATGAACAAATTGGATAAGCATGCTTTCCCGCTTTTACCATTGTCCCGCAATAATCGACGATTAACCGGAACGTCCCTTTGCGCGTTCAAGACACGGATTTTCAATGGAGCTAATGTCGAACGCGATGTTTGAAATGTAAAAAAAAAAAAAGAGGCTCGAATAAATTAATAGTAGAACAGTGTAAATGATCGAATGGTGATGGATCATTTTAATACGTGAAATCAAAGAATATTTGTTGGATTTGTTTGTAAATTAAAGATATCACTCGCAGCAAAGAATCCTTCGTTAATGGAACTATAGATACACGCTCGAAATAAAAAAGACGGAAGCTCTGTCCACCTATTCTTTCTATTCATAAGAATAAGATTATCGTTCGATTCGAGCCGCTTTACGATTCGTTTATTACCTCTGGTATCTGATCCGTGAATCGAATATTTGCAAATTGAACCGATTATTGCGTACGATCGACTGCAAAGGGATACTGAAACAAATATCGAATCATCGAAACCTATTAGAATCTCGACAAGAGACATAACCGAAGGGGGGAACGAATTAATACACGCAAATAAAGTTGGAAAAATTCAAAGAATGGAAAGGGGAGATGGGCAAAGGAAGGGAATCGAATCGGGAGGGAGGGTAATGTACAAAGGCGCGGGCACCATCACGACGTAAACACGCGCCGTTTTCACCGGAATGTCAATATTCGACAGTTCAATTAATCCACCATGTATCATCCCTGCGGGGAGCACAGAGATGGAGGATGCACAATGTCCTGCTGCATCCACCTGGCTGCATTCCGTTCTCGGCTGAAAACCGCCAGCCCACGATGCACACAGAGAGAGAGAGGGTGCACACAGGGGGTTGCATCCGGCGCGCAGGCCACGCGCTCCTCAGCCGCTCGATATTGTCTCCCGGATAAGTGGCAGCGGGAAAATGCGCTTGACACTTATGAGGCTACATTTCTTGAACGGCAGACAAGCTCTCCGCCGCGTTTTCCGCGCTTTTCCAACCCCTCGTCGTCTCCGTCGCCTGAGAACGACGCATGTCTGGAATGCGACCAGCAGAGAGTAGAGCGAACCTGTCAATGCGTCTTATATAACCTTTTTTTTTTTCTCTTCTTCTTCTTCTTTCTTTTTCTTTTTTATCTCGATGCTGATAATACGCTGCAAAATCCTCTCTTTCCGCTAATATTTAATATCCGTTCGATCAGTCGATTCGAAAGATTCGTTACGGTACGGGGGGATGGTTAATTACTTTCAAAAGTAGGAAGAATTTTCAGTTATTTCGAGTTCGCATTCGACGAATTCGGCTATTAATATTCGCAATAAACAATTATTCTCTTTCATTTTTCAACTTTTTAATTAATTCGTCGAATGCAAACATTTCTTCTTTCATCACAGATATTTTTCCATATATAAAAATTTACATTAAGATCGAGATATCGATAATAAAGATTCAGCTCAACATTTCAATCATTCGATTATCTCGTCAAATGCAAACATTTCTTCTCCCCCCATTTCTTCTTTCATCACAGATATTTTTCCATATATAAAAATTTACATTAAGATCGAGATATCGATAATAAAGATTCAGCTCAACATTTCAATCATTCGATTATCTCGTCAAATGCAAACATTTCTTCTCTCCCCATTTCTTCTTTCATCACAA
>NW_006263651.1:824968-825615 GCF_000469605.1 Apis dorsata | reverse complement strand
TTTCCATATATAAAAATTTACATTAAGATCGAGATATCGATAATAAAGATTCAGTTCAACGTTTCAATCATTCAATTCGAAAGTTTCGGTACGAGAGGATGGTTAGTGGATTAGTTACTTTCAAAAGTAGGAAGAATTTTCAACTATTTCAAGTTCGCATTCGATAAATTTGGCGATTAATATTCGCAATAAACAATTATTCTCTTTCATTTTTCAAATCGTTTTAATTAACTCGTCGAATGCAAACATTTCTTTTCTCCCCATTTCTTCTTTCATCACAAATATTTTTCTATATATAAAAATTTACATTAAGATCGAGACATCGATAATAAAGATTCAGCTCAACGTTTCAATCATTCGATTAACTCGAATGCAAACATTTCTTCTCTCCCCATTTTTTCTTTCATCACAGATATTTTTCCATATATAAAAATTTACATTAAGATCGAGATATCGATAATAAAGATTCAGTTCAACGTTACCAAATTCTTCTTCTAACGTTCTTCTAACGCGTACATATATACCATACACATAATAGTCGCGCAGAACACGTATACGCGATCGTACAAACCGTAAACGAGAAAATCGCAAATTCCTGGCGCGTGTTGTTATCGTGGCCGAGCAGGTGTCTCGCATAATTTCTCCTG
>NW_006263651.1:821416-824902 GCF_000469605.1 Apis dorsata | reverse complement strand
GGCGCAAATTTGGCCGGGGAGGCACGCCGCCCCCGAAAGAACGGTTTCCACGGGGGCGGTGGACGAATCGTGCCGGATCACGGATTTCCGCCGTGATCAAACCCGGTCGTCGGGTTGTGCACGTGCGTGCATGCACGCCTCCCTCCCTCCCATCCCTCCCCCCTGACAGAGAAGATTTACGAGGCGCGGCGCGCGATCTGTCCACAGAACGGACGTGCCAGCAGCGAGAGCAGCGAGGACGGAGCCGGGAGCAGCGCGAGCACCTCGCGAGGAGCGGGTAGCGGGTTCGGCCTCGGGGGTGGATGCACCGGGGGATGGCGCAGCGTGTTCGGGGCCGTCTCGAGCAGGGAGCTCAGGCTGTACGAGTGCGCCCCTTGGAGCCCGGAAGCTTGGGCCTCGCCGAGCATAACCTGTCAACTGATCGCCACCAGGTGAGTGACCAGGTTTTTTTTTCTCTCCTTTCTTTAAATTCATCAAACGATTAAATAAATCGAAAGTGTGAAGTCATTGATCGATAAGATTGTTCAAAATCGTAAAGTTTTAGGGGATGGATGGTTATGATATAAGGGTGTAATAATAATAATAATAAAAATGTCGCACTGGACGAGGTTAATTTTTGCAATGAAACGGAAATTTGAAAGAGACAGATATGTATATCGATCGACGTAAATTAATCAGATAGGAATGGAACGATTCTAAAGGCTGTTAAGAGCGTGTATCTTCTTTTTGTTTTTGATACAATGAATAGAAGATTCATTTCTTTTTTTGTGAATCCAAATTCAATAATTGAAGCAGAGGAGTTATTTATTCGGTGAAAAGTTAAACTCGTAGAGCTTCGTTTTGCCGATCAAATAGGAAATCCTTCATTTTCCTAAATCCATCCATTAATTGCTCTTCTTCTATTTTTAATAAAAAAGGAAAAAATAATGGGAGAGATTCCTTGATGAATCCGTTCACTGATAATAACAAAGATAGAAACTTACATGAGAACCTATATCCCTTATTTCTCTTCCTGTATTTTCTGCATTTTCAATAAATGCATAGATAGCACAAAGATAACACATATTTTCTTCGCAAACCCCTCGATTCCTCCAATCTTCTCCGCGAATAACAACTTTCAAAACGATACATCATTTACATTACTTCCTCCTATAAATGGCAAGCTCCACCATCTTAAAATCCTCCCACAAAAATGAGAGGATGCGTCCGTCGGGTGGCGCGTCGATAATCGCGATCGATATCGCAGCGGGAACGAATCGGTGTCGCGGGTGCTCTCGTTTTAACGGTCCGCGCACGTAACAGCCGCGATACGAATAGCCGAGCGCGCGTATAATAGTCTTAATTAAAATAGTGGTCTAACGAACACCGCTAACTGCGGTAATCCGACGTGCCTCATTGGTAATCCCCCGGCTGCGCCGGTGAACACGAATGCGTTGCGTTGGCCGCCAACCGGTTCCGCGCGCACGATCGACTGGATCTCGTGCCAAATTCTCTATCTCTTTTCCCTCCGTATGGCTGGCGTATTGTGCGTACACGCGTGTACGAGTGTTGGACGACGTGACATCTTCGCGGTCCACAGAAATATGGGACGTAGGATCGGCCGCGTCTCGTTTCCATTGTTTCGAGGGTTGAGAGGAGAGTGCTCCAATGTTTCCTTTCGTCGCGGATGGATTTGGAGATTTCGATGAACGTGAAAATGTTTTATTTATTTATATATTAGTAGAAGATTGTGTGGTATCAGAGGATAAAGGTGTTTCCTTGGATCGAGAAATGTATCGTTTTTGAGTATTGATTTTTCTTTTTTTAGATATTTCATCTCAGTAATCCTTTGTTTATTTGTTTAACTTCTGTTCAACTATTCGAGCAATTTTACGAATCGTGGTTAATTATAATTCGAGGAAGCAGACATAGTTTCATAGAATATAGTATACTTTTCTCCTATTTTTATATCTGATCGATCATTTTTACCTCCAATATTAAAATTCTTTCCAAAAATTCTTTCCCACGATTCGATCACAATTTCGCTTATCAATCAATGATCCCTTCGCTTTCACTTTCCCTGAAATTCTGCTGATCTCCAACAATTTGCGAAACCCATTTCCCATCTCGAGGCAAAGTTGGGGGCAAAAGCAACTCTATCATAATGTTCGAAGGAAATACCGGTTCCATTTGTTCGGTTGCGGTGGCGTGTAACCGTGCGAGTAACCCAGGGCGACGTAAGATAGAGGCAGAGATGGAAAGAGACGCGAAAATGACCGCATTCCCCGGAATTGGATTTCGCTGGAGGGTGGTCGCGATCCGGAAAGTTAATGCAACCTGGGCCAAGGGAGGAACGTGTGGTTAATTCTACGCCGGCGTGGAAACGATCCCCTCCTCCGATGTTTAACATCGAAGGAAACACGGGAAAGAGATTCGCTCGCCACTTTTGAGAAAATCGAGAGGCATGGGGGAGAATTTTAGGATAAATTGGAGAAAGAAATCGGGGGAAACTTTTGCCGGTGAATTTTCCGATTATTCCGAATCTTTGATTCGTCGGAATCTGATTACGAGTCAAAAAATATAAAATCTCGTTTAATCTAAAATTAACGTTTAAAATTTTGTTTTTTCTTTTTTTAAGAATTTTATATTTTTTCTCCTACGTAGCTTTGCGAATAATAAATAATCGCGATCGTGTGAAAATCGTTGATAGGATAATAGTCGAGTAATACAGTTGTGCGTATATATATAGCTTTTAAGCGACGATCAACAATGGTAATCGAGTCACGCGATACACAAACAGTAGAAGAATCGAATTTCCAAATTTGAGCGTAGAAACGCGTCGAATGGACGAGAGAAAAAAAAAAACGCGGGAAAAAATCACGCATCGACCGATTTCCAACGTGATTCTTGCTCGTGGATCGATTACGATGTTGGATTCATTCGATTTACACACGGCCAGGCAAAATAAGTAAAAATGTAATAACGCGTTGGCAAACGATAGGAAAAAAAAAAAATGAACTCGTAAGCGATCAGATACGTTTTTCACTCTCGATCCCGTCGTCAGATAGTTCTGTCCATTATTACTTTTTTTTTAAAATCTACGTAAAAACATTTTATTAATATCGAGAGCTCGACTCGAGTTTTAATCGAGAATTTATTTATTCGGTTCAAGATCGATCTGGATACAATCCCGAATCGAAACGAATCATTTCCTTTCGTTTCTAAATATTTTTAATAATCGTTTTACGACGAATTAAAACCATTCTCAAATTAAGGAGATAAGAAGAGTAAAAAAACCAAGATTTGATAAAGAGGAAATATTCCTTCTTAATTTACATTCTACTCGACTCTGGCAAAAGATAGAAAAAAAAATCTATCTCCCATTAAGAAAATTTAAGCGATTACTAATAAGAAAATAACAAAGATACAAAAATCTATATACAGAGATTAACCTGTCAGAAGAATTAATTTCTCCACGAAATCTCTCCTCTCGCATCATCACGTGTC
>NW_006263651.1:820902-821307 GCF_000469605.1 Apis dorsata | reverse complement strand
CCCCGCCGCCATTAAGAAAATTTGATCTCTCACAAAAAAGGGAAAGTGAAAAAAAAAAATTTCGATCCATCGAGCAAATCAAAGTATTTCAAAAACAGGTGGCCGGTTTACAATCTTGTTTACATCTGATGCGTTGACCGGCAGAGCGTGTCGGTTAAATGGCCGTCGTCGGCAATAGAGTGATTAATCGGGCGCTGATCGTAATTAACGATTTAGCAGGCCGCTCACGGAAACTTCAGAATCACGTACGCGCGCAAAGTCCCCCGACAGTAATCGTTGCCAAAGTAATCAGCCGAAATTACCCCTCCTCCCCCTCTCCAAGCGGCAACTTGTTCGGTTATTAATTACCGGGGCAACCCCGTGGCCCCGCCACGTTTAAATAACGATTTCCTTTATCACCGATTT
>NW_006263651.1:817831-820688 GCF_000469605.1 Apis dorsata | reverse complement strand
CCCCCTCGTCGAGCGGGAATTTCGTGCGGAATTTTCGTCGCGAAACTTTCCCCTCCTCCTCCTCCTCCTCCTCCCTCTTCTAATTGGCGGCGATAAATTTTCTTTAAGAAAATCTCGATTAAAATTATCCACGAAAATGATTCATATTTCCCATATACTAGGGGGAAATATTCTCGAGAGAAGTTTGATTCCCTCGAAGCCAGGGGTATCTCTAAATCAGACTTGTCCAAAGTCGGTGTTCAGCGGTAGTAGTCGGTCTTTGCAACGACGATATGGAAACTCCCGGCCACGGAGGATTGCACACGTGAGATTATTCGACTGTTCTCTCGGCTCGTGTATAACAGTGGAGAGAGCGGTACTCTCGGATGTATAGACGGCTCTCCGTTCTGGAATAGTTTCGCCGACGAAACCTTTCCACCGAAGTCATCTTGGCTTTTTGGCTCCTCCGTCGGAGACATTGGCTCTCGATCGTGATGGGAATAGAAGGGGGAAAATATAGGAGGGGAAGAAATTGGCGCGAGTGAGCTTAATTCTTAGAGCCGAGGATCAAAAGGAATTGCAAAACGAATAACGATTGTAATTAAAAGAAAAAAAATTTTTACAAATTTTCTTGGTCTCGATGTTGCTTATATTTGCTTGTAACTTTTTCGGGATCGAAGGTATTTAAACGCAACGCTTTGAATTAATCGAAAAGGGGTGACGGTAATTAACGGGCCTCGAATCGAGGCGTTATAAAAAGTTAAAGACCGTGACCTTGTGGGTGGAAAGTAGCGATCTCGAGCTCGCTCGAAAAGGGAGGGTGAATCCGCGTTGGAAACGTTCCAACTCTCGACGCACGGTGAGGCGGCGCCACCCGATTGCCTTGGTTAATTAATACCGAATGATTAATCGCCGGAGTTACATTCTTGTTAAACGAACCTCTGACTAGGTTCCAGGCTTCGTCATTTCTCGAAACATTCTTCTTTTTCCTTCCGCAGAAAAATTAAGACTTTTGCTGTTTATGATTACGAAGCATCCATATTTGCACATAGTATAAACATTTTTCATCGTGATAAAAATTCGTTTCAAATGATATTTGAATTTTCTTCTCGTAATTCAATTCCCAACTTCCTAACTTCCCGTCTTCGCAATCAAGATTAGCGAATCGCTCTTACATCTGCGTTAAACTGCGGCGAGTGAAGTACGAGGAAATGCGAGAAAGCAGAGAGGCAAACACACGCGCCTCTTCAACCCTTTGAAGTAGCGAGCGAAAGAGGAGAAGGAGGAGGAGGAGGAAGAGGTCTAAATCCTAGAGAACTTGATTGAAAATCGACCCTTCCAATCGCAAAGTCGCGTTTTAAAATTGCTTATCGAGCTAAAACCGAGGTTACCCCTTTTATTAATCCACGACTCGATTCCACAAGCTTTCGTTCGCGGTCAGGCAAGCAAAATTTCCAGCTCGCCACACGCAGGATACGGGTGCCCCGGCATCGCCTCCTCCCATCCCTCCCTCCGTTTCATCCCTTAAAATATAGCACGGTAGAGTACACATCTCCAAGATTCGCCACGTTCCATCACGGACTCAGACTCAGTCCCTCCTCTCTCGAATCTCGCGTTAAACGCTCGTGATTTATGTAAGAAGCTTGTCGTAGTCCTCCGTGGTTTCGAGAGAGAGAGAGAGGATGAAAGAAGCGAGGAAAAGGCCGCGCCAAGGTGTACGTCAGCCCAAGATATGGGAATTTCGTGGCATTAGAAGCGAGTGGATGTGACGTCCTCGTGCGACGACGACGGCTCACTTCGCACCAATTTTCGACTCGTTTCCGAGCGAACAATCATCCTCCTTCTCCATCCTCCCCCTCGGCCGCGGAAATATCGTTGCGCACGGAGATAGTGGTCCCACGCGCGAAACTTGGACGTTGCATTATTCATCTCTACGCTCTCTTGGATCGTGGCGATTTCTGAACAATTTTAGGTTAAACTTTTCCTCGCCAATTTTTCCTTTTTTTTTTTTTGAGAGGGGGATGATTAACGGATCGATGGTTTGTTTTTTGGAAAGTTGAAAAGGGAGTTGAAGGGAGGGAAAAAGGAAATACATATTCAACGCGAGTGATAAAAAACGGCCACTTAAACGCGGTTATCTTCGCGCGATATCTTGCTGTCGTTCGTTTGTTCCTCCAACTTTGTTCCCCCATGGGAATAAGAAGAAGCAACTTCTGACCGAAAGAAGAAGAACGCCCCTCCCCCGATATACCCATCCCCCTCAACGCTTTGATCGTTTTTCACCCGTGATGTTCATACAGCTAGGTAAACGACGAACGTCGTACGACCCGATACGGATATCCTGCGCTCTACACTTTTAACGAACTTGAAGAACCGACACTAAACGCGATTTATCGTCGCGCAACTTTTCCGTTCTTCGTTTCCATTTATTCGAACATTTTATTGTTGTATCCTGTACCAATCTCGTATGATTTATTCATAGAATGCTGATTGAACTAATGCGCAAATTGTTTACTGATACAAGGGAATGTGCATTAATATTTTTTTGATATTTAAATTTTTCACGAAGCTAAAGTGAAAAAAGAAAAATCATCCAAGTCATCGGATCTAATTTAAATATCTATTAGAATTCTTTAAGAGAACCATAACGAAATCAAAAATTCCACATTTACATTATCTCCTCTCCTCCTTCAACCATTCCTCCGTCCACCATCCATGCGGATTCGTGAGAGTTAATCGCTAAAATTCAGCCCATTGTAAAAATTCAAGCCGCCGGAAGGAAAATATCGGGGTATCGCTTTTTTCTTTTTTTTTTTGAAGCGATATCAGTCTCGATTCGACTCGATTCGACTCGATTCGATTCGACTCGACTCGACTC
>NW_006263651.1:810486-817682 GCF_000469605.1 Apis dorsata | reverse complement strand
GACTCGATGGTGGCGAGCCATATTTAAAATCAGGTCCCAGGATAGTGGCGGTATCGACCAAGCGTGTGGCACAGCCCAGACCACCGATATCGCCGCGGCAGACATTTATTTCGCGAGGCTTTTCGGATTTGACGGATTAGGCCGGGAGCTTCTCCGGTATCCCCGACGCCACGACGATATTAACGCGCGTCAACCGTGAACAGGGTTGATCTGAACACGGCCCAAAAAACTCCCTTATCGACTTTGAATGGAGGAGGGGGTGGGTCGTTGAAGGGGAGGAAAGAAACGCGAGAGGTAAAATCGAGGAAGGGAGGGGCGAGGTAAAAATTGCGGATAGATAAGGTCGGCGAAGAAGTAATTTGTCTGGCTGGGGAGAAGACTTACGGTGACGATAAAGTTTCTTCTTCCATCCCCTTCCCGAGACTGGCTTAACTCCTCCCACGATTCGCGAGACCTCTTCCAAATTAGGAAAAACAAGCCTTCCAGCCAAGATTTGCTGGAGCCAAGCGGCATGGAAAGTGAATCTCGACGAGATGTTTCGAGATTATCGGAAATGGACGAAGAGATTTCTCGATCGAGAGTTTTACAAATTCTTCGATCTTTGCCTCTTCTTTTAGGAAGAATCTCTCGCCATTTCGGACGGATTCGTGGAAATTCGAAAATCCGGAATTTCCTTGTTATAATATAAACGCAAATCCAGGGAGGAATGCGAAGCGAGCCGAGGAGGAATCTCGGAATTCTCGTATCAAGCGCATCTCCAAAGAGTTACAGGAGAAAATTATTTAACGTTATGATAACGTTTCTGCGTCTCCAAGGTTTCACCAAGATTCTTCGAGCTTCTTCTAGTTTCTCCTTTGACAATCCGGATCCACCGTAAGACACCGCTAAAGTCTTCGCTTATTTTCATTTTTGCTTCTTTTTCAAGAAATGAAACGCGTTCGAGGATTGGAATGAACGAGTCAAGAGAGATTCGACAAAGAAGAGAATTCAATTTCGCGGAGGGGGAAATTTATTCGAGCTCGATGAGGCGCATTCGAAATTCGAGCGGCCTATCACCTTTTAAGAGGCTCATCGTTTTCGAGTATCGCGTATCCACAGGTTGGTAATATCGGCGTCGGTTTTTTCCGCGAGAAATTTACTTTTTTTTTTTTTTTTTAAACATTCCGTGTACGCGCTCTTTTTGCGTTCACGCCATTCGCGTTTATTTATTATCAGTCGGTCGACACGAGCCACGGTCATCAATTCGGATTAATGCCGGCTCAACAGCAGTTTTCGAACCGCTGTCACTTTTCTCGTTACTGTTGTTGGCCGGTGTCTCGTTGTCCCCGCTATTGCCACGACCAGAGTACAGATTTATGAAACGACAAATCGCGCAAATTTGCGCTCGAGACGGCTGCCCGAATATCCACTATCCACGCTTCGATATGGAGAAAAAAAAAAAAATAAATAAAAAAAGGAAAAGACCACCGTGATCTTTATTAATTTCGCGTCCCGCGAAATAAATTTGACGCGCGAAATTTTCAACTTTTCAGGAAATCTACTCGTATTTTGCACGAAAGATGAAATTTCCATAACGCCGCGATGAAAAATCGTCCATTTTTAATTCCGGATAAGACGTAAAATAATTGTTAAACGGACGATACGATAAAATATTTCGAAACGTGGATTAAGCATCGTAAAATAATTCGACAAATTGTAAATAACGTAACGATTTTCAACAAAATTCTCATTGTCCGATACGGGATACAATATTTCGAAAGAGATCGCGAAATAACGAAAATCCGGCGAGATTCTGGTCCGGGATGAAATCCAAACTCGGTTACTACTCGGGAAAACGCCGATATTCGGCAGGGGAGGGGGGGAGAAGGATACGAAATTACGAATAAAACTCACGAAATCGTAACGTTATTACCCTCTCGCGCCAGCAACAAAGATTGTCTCTTTATGGAATGGAAGCAACAAGGAGAGCGCACAGCCACGTGGAAAACAACAGGCATCCTCGCAGACGTCGTCCCTGTGAAATTGCATTCGACACATCCTTCTTTCCCCTCGCTCTCTTTCCCTTTTTTCTTTCAATAAAGGGAAGTAACCGTCCAAGTGTGGCAAGGGAGGAGAAGGAGGAGGAGGAGGAGGACGAGTAGAGGTTCGTTCCATTTGCGGATTTTCCATTCTCTCCCGCCCGCCTTCACCCTTTCCTCGCGTGTGTCCCCTCCAACCCTTTTTCCGGCTTCGCCTTTCCGGAAAGGAAACTGGCGCGACCCGATCTTCTCCTCCTCCGATGGCCGCAAGAAACTTGCCCCCTTTCTTCTTCCCGGTGAAATATTTCCACGAGTTCGTAATTTATAGAATCGGTGCTGAAACGGCAGATCCAACAGCTTAAAATCCGGTCCACGTAATTGGATGAAGCCTCGACCGTAACCTTTCACGTGATTGTGAACGATGAATCCTTCGTAATTCTTATCTCCCCTCCCCTTTTCCCCATCTTCGATTTTTCATTCTCGCCAACCGAACGAAATCTCGCCTCTCCTCTCTCGGGGATACCGTCTTCTTTCTCAAGTCAAATCTCTCTCCTCTCGACGATTCGAGAGAGAGTTCTTCGGGTTCTGTATTCATATTTCCATTTCAACGACTCGTCTGTTCTTTTCTTTCCTTCCTTCCTTCCCTCTTTTCCGTGATATTTATTTAATCCGTGATCAAAATTTCCTTTTTTCTCTCTCCGCTTTAAGAATCTTGGCACGCTCCCGCTCCCGTTTTCCGCTTAATTTCTACTTGGAATCCGCGCCACGCCATTCCATTCCTCATATCGGCCGCGATTAAACTTGCGCGGACACGTCGACCGAAAATCTTTGCCAAATATAAACGTATAAACGCGTTTTGTATAAACTAAAATTGTAATTGTATTCTCTTAACTCGCAATTTCCTGGCAATTCGAGTATTTACGCGTCGAGATCCACGCGCGTTATACGAAAATAAGAAAATGAAACGAAAAGGGAAGAAAAAAGATTTATGTATGTTTACAATCGTATAATAATATTTGTATCGAACGATATTTATACGAGCATGTATATCTATAATTTTATCGAATGAATACATTCGAATGTGAGAGAAACTTCCTGCGGGAGAAACTTCCCGGCGCGAATAAACAATAACTGAAAATATAAATAAACGGGGTAATTCGTGGGAACAGCGTAGGCGGTTGTGTAATAAGCGTTAAGAGGTAAACTTAGGATATTATATAACTCATTTTCATCAGATTTCAAACTGTATTCTCACTTCTGTCTGCTGATCCAAATATATTCCAAACACGATTGGTTTAAATACACAAAATATATGTATATATATGGATATATGAAAACACAATTTCAACAAGAGGAGAAGGAGAAGGAAAAGGAGAAGGAGAAGGAGGAGAATAAGAATTAGAATTCTCGGGTACTGCAACGGTTGACGCCAAGATTTCATAAAGGATAGGATAAGACAAAGGAGAGAGAGAGAAAGAGAGAGAGAGAGAGAAAAAGAGACTCACGGTCGACGTTAACGTTTAATTCAGCCACTTTTCCGCTCGGTACCATCCGCGTTTCTTCTTCGTCTCGAGGAGGAGGTGAAAGACCGGCCCGTTTATTTGTCGCAGCGGGAAGTTAACCGTGACATAAACGCGGAGACTTGGCCGCGTTCGAAGGACCGAGTTCAAACGAAATTGGATTTTCATTGCGAGCGGGGAGGGTTAATTCGGTCGTTTCTTTGTCTCGAGGCTCCAGCTGCGTCTTTGAAACGTTATGAAAATGGTAGAAGAAGAGGAGAGAGGGAAAAAGAAACTATAATCCGAAATATTCGAATGGAGAATGAGAAGAAGAAGGAGGGTCGCTCTTTGTTACTTTCGATACTCGATTTCCTTCTTCTTCTTTTTAATCGAAATATATTTTCTTTTTTTTTTAACTTTCTCCTATATAATACCACCATTTTATATTTTATTCAATTACGCTTTCAGAGGTTACAACGGAAAAGTTGGAGAAATTAAATTTCGATTTGAATTATTTTATGGGAAATAATGAGAAAAAGAGAAAGGGATGGAAAAACATTTCCACTTGGGTGACTGACTTCATGGATAAAAAGAAATACGGATGGAAAATATGGAACGACGAGACAGAGAGAGAGAGAGAGAGAGAAAAGAGCGATGCTGGTAAATAAGAGAACAATGAGGACGAGAGGGATGGAATTGAAAATTGAGAAAGAGCAAGAATAAGGAATAAGAAGCACCGGCGGAAAGTTATAGGCGGTGGAGGATGCGAAGGATGGGATTTCGATAATCGAATGGCGAATCGGATCAATTAAACCCTCGGGGTGGTCATTAATTATCAAACGTGTCGTCGACAGTTTCTTATCGCACGTGCGATCCGAGAAAGGTTTCCGAGAATCTTTGCCTCGAGAATAATCCTTTTCCCTCGCTCACCTCCGTTTTCTTCCTCTATTCTCTCATTCTTCGTTCTTTCTTTACCCTCACTCCGATCGATTGCACAACAATCGCTCTTGTCATAAAACTCTAATTTAACTAACTCCAAGAGCTCCAACTTTCGTACACAATTATATATCGATATAATGTTAACAATCATCTTTATACGATTATTTCAATAAGAAAATTCGTGTATTTATCAATTATAGTCCAGCGTAATGGGTAATTTTATGAATTAAAAAAAAAAAAAAAAAGTTCGACGAGAACAGTGCACACGTCGATAACGCAGAGTTATAGTTATTAACGCGCGAGTTTCAAACTTGGCCGGGCGAAGCGTACTTTTATTCAACGCGGCCATATCCAGTGAGTGGAGTTAAACAAGAGGGTTGTTTCAACAACTAAATTATACCAACTTATAGCGGTGTTTCAAATTTGTTCAAAAAGCGGCGGTCAACTCGTCTAAAAAAAATATTAATACGCGTTTGCCCCGTACAACAACGGGGACAGGAAAAAAAAAAAAAAAAAAAAAAGAACGTTGCCGGATACGATTTACCGGGCATTTTATCGTTAATAACCCGGCCTGATTAACTCGAGGGCATACGGTGGCCGGTACACCGGATGCAATGGAATTATGAACGCGTTCATCATTTCCGTTGGAATGTTCGTGACGCGGTTTTTTTGTTCGAAAGGCGCCCTCCTCCTCCTCCTCCTCCTCCTCCTCCTCGCTTCCCGCGTTTTATATCAAGCGTGCGAAACTTTATTTCGCGCTTATCAACCGTTGAGCAACTTGTTACACGTGATACGATCCAACGATGCACGATGCCGCGGCCAATTACGATGTTAACAACGTTACGCGCGCGCGCGCGCACCACTGTGAAACTGAATTTACCGCTGGTGGTCCATTTTTAACGCTGAAATTTTTCTCCGGAACGGGGAGGGGAAAAGAATCGCGCGTACAGAGATTTCTCCGGCCACCGTTCTTTCGAAACCGAACGTTCCGTCCTCTTTCTCCCCTGTTCTTTTTTTCGAGCCTATTTCCTCCGCGCACCCTTTTCCATCGTGTAACTCTTTGTTTGCGCGACTAACCGCGATTATTTCTTCCTTTCAGCCCGGGCTAAGTTTTTTTACTTTTTTCTTTTCTCTCTCTCTCTCTCTCTCTTCGCAGAGGAGAAGATTGGATTTTACGTAGTTTCCGGATCTCGTTCGTTATCGAACTCGCAAGTTTTCCCTTCTCGTTCTGGAGAATCTTTTTTTTTCCATCGTTTTTTATTTTCTCTCTTTTTTTTCTTTCGCTATTTTTCGATTTCTTTTTCCGCTCCTGTTTTTACGCGGGTCGTGACGTGCGTATGACGCGCGACGCGTCTCTTTGTCGTTGAATAAAAAGATCAGGGAGTTTCTTTTTCTTCTCGGAATTTTTTCTCGAAAATTTTCTTCATTATACGACTTTAACGACCGAGCTTTTATTTACGCGCGAAATTCCACGTTCGTTATCCCAAATTGTGATTTCTTTTTATTAAGCCATGCAGAGTTTTTGGACAGCGTTTTTAAACTCCTCTTATCCTCCGCTTATTAACCAAACCGTTGGAGCAATGTTGTTAAAAATCGACAGAAAGAACGGACGATCTATTTCCACAAAATTCGAAGCTTGGACGAAAAGTAAACATTCTCTTTCCCATATACTATCAGGCTTTTATGATACATCAATCTTTTTATCGATTCTTGTACACACATCCGTCACGTTACATTAAAATTTATATAATAAAATCGTCGCCTCGACGACGAATTAATAATACGAAATCTTTTTAAATAACTTTAATTCTCGATAATTCGGAGAATCGATCTTGCCTTTTCTCGCACGAATTCACGCATAACGTGATCAATTCATTCGATTATAAATTATAAAGTGTTAAAAAATTAAAAGATCCTTGATAGTTTTAGGATCGAGAAAAGTCCATAAAGACTTGGACACGATTCTGTGCAACTCTCTTGCGACATTTTCCATGTTTTAGCGAATGTAGCCTAAATAAAAGAGAAGGAAACGGGGGTAGATGATCGGCAACAGAGGTTCCCGAAGTAAAGACCGATGGTGTGCGGTCTGGCTCGTGAATTTTTCACCATTTCACCCGGACGTTAGCCCGCCTCTTATTAAACATGCACGCGTGTTCGAGCGTTTTTTCATTTTTAAACAAGAGAGATCCAAGGGAGCGGGCCCGTTGCCGCATAAAATTTTAATCCGACTTAAACGTGTCAACCAGTAGGAGAATCCGAACGATAGCTGATCCTGCTTTAGCCTCGTTTGAATTTTCATCAGAATACGACTTTATTGAGTTTTCCCCCCTAATGTCATCATACAATGCTTCTTTTCTTTTAACAGATTATTTTATTTTTTTTTTAAATTATATAAATCTTTCTTTTCAATAAATATCCTTCAAAAAAGTATTTTTCTTATGCGCATACGAATAAGAATGAAATGATTTTAAGTAATTTAATTCGAATAAAGGATTAATTCCATCAACATGGAAATCAACGTTTTCATTCCACCAATTAAAATCCATTCTTCTTCTATATCTCTTAATTGAATCTAATCTCGAAACAACGTTCGTTTCGCCACGAGGCGGGCAAGAACTCGACTTCTTCCAAAGTTTCTTCAAAGAACGGTGGTGTGGTCGATGCTGTTTCGAGTCCACTTTTAACCGAGTCTTGGCTCGAAAAAACGAAGCGAGACGAGGTGAAAGGAGGAGACACGAGA
>NW_006263651.1:796515-810264 GCF_000469605.1 Apis dorsata | reverse complement strand
AGAGAGAGAGAGAGAGAGAGAAGGGAGGTGAAAAGTGGAGCACCGAAAAGCTATTTCCGGTCGAGGAGGTCCGCATCGGGCCCACGAAGGGGTACGAAATGACCGACTTAAGCAAGTTTTACTGCGAGACAAACCGGAAGTGATTCGGCTACGACCGAAACACTTCTTCCCTCTTTTGAACAGGGGTAAGAAAGTTTACCTCTCCCCTTCCCTCCTCCCACTCAAGCCTCTCCGTTCCTTTTTGGCCGGGATTACGGGCCTTGGACGAACATCCATTCTCGTTTAACGCCTTTATTTACCGTCCACTGCTTTTCCTTTCAACCCCTTCCATCCCCTCTCACCCTCTCTTCCTGACCCCCTTCTTGACTCCGCCAATTCCTTCGCTCCTCCTCCTCTTCTCCTCCTTCTCCTTCTGCTCTTCCCCATTCTCTCTGCTTCCTTCGTTCTCCTTCGTTGACACTCGATTATCGCGGTGGTTTGAAGAGCAATCGCTCCATTCCCCCACTTCCTCTGCAGTCTTTTTGCTCCTCTTTCGAAGGCCGCTTCCTCTTCCGCCCAGTCGTTTAATTATTCGGATGATTCCTCTCGAGCATTCCTCGTTTCGAGTATTCTCTCACGATTGGCGATGGTTTTAATAACGTTGGTAGAATCCTAACCTTGTCGGTGGAAGAAGCAAGATTGCTCGTCTTAGAGAAGATCGCTCGAAAATAACAAACAAAATTGTTTTTTAGAGCTTCTTTCTCGCGAAATTGAACACACTTTTTTTTTTCATTCCGTTATATTTAATAAACCCTTCCTCCCAGCCACGCAAATTACGTAACAATTAATTAAAACTCGAAGCGTAAGATCGATCAGACTAGTAATTTCCCCTTCCCCTTTATTTATAATAACCCTATGTACATATATATATATTATAAAATAAATCACATAGATCCTCTTAGATTACGATATCGGGAAATAATGGTAACAAAGAACATAAACCAATTAAACCGTTCGTAATACCTCTCCCCTTCCTTCCCTTCCTTGCCACCATCCCTCTCTGTCATCGAGGGAATTATTCATTTATTATAATTAATACAACGCGTTACGAATTCCGGTAAAAATCAGACACGGGAGAGAGCAACTGAAACAACACCTTCCCGTCGCCCGAAAACACTGCCCCCTCCCCCTCATTCCATTATCGCGGGTGGCGGATCGATTCGAGGCCGATCAGGAAAGCTGGGCAGGATCACGAATCGAAACACGGCCCTCGTTATTATTCCAACCCCGCGTCGTTCCCAGCCACGGCGCATCGATGCACATCGGCGATATGCGTAAAACGCGTTGCGTCCTCGCGACGCAATTCCGGCCGCGGAAACTTTCGCAAACGCGTCGACTGTCGGCGGAGTGGGGAAACGTTTCGCGGTGGTGAAACCCGGGATCCGCGCTCCCAGCAACTTCATACGTTATTCGCAGCTTCGTATAACGGGTGAACAGGAATAATCCACTCGGGATGTGTGAGCCGAATCCGATCCTTTTGTGCGAAAGGAGGAGAATAAGGGAAAAGAGGGGGAAAAGATGGCAAGAAATTAGGCCGATTGGGATTATTGTTGTTGCGTCGGGATCGTGGGTAAGAAAGGTGAATTCTTCGAGCCCTAATGCTGTTTCGAAAACTTCGGTACGAAATTAGGGTAATTGGAGATATCGATTCTATCTCCGCCAGTTCCAACTAGATTATCCGGTTTTAGGAGATGCTGATATCCGCGTTTCAGAATTACGTACGGAATAAGTGATTTGAGAGATAATTCTGCGATCGTGTGTTTGAAATAGATAATTTAAAAAAAAAATGTAATTCTAAAGATTCCTTTTTTATCTCTAATTGCGCTACTATCGCTTAATTTTTTCCCTTTCCCGTCGCGGAGCCATTTTGCTCGGCATTTTTTCCAACGTCCTCCCGAAAAATCTATAAATCCAACGAAGGTGGGAGGCCGCGTACGTCAGGACCATTCGTCAGCGGACGGATTGCGGCACCAGGAGGAGGAGGGGTGAAGAGGACAGATAAGATAGTCAGATAACATAAACGGATAACTTTTTTCTGGTGTCAGTCGGTTCCGTGTCACGCGCAATAAAGCCGCGAGCGATTTTTACGATGTAGGGGGTGTATGGTGGTGGATCGCACGAGGTAATTCACCCTCGGAAGGCAGTTCACGCCCCGCTGAATAATACGCGTATTCGTGTGAAAAAAGAAAATTTCTTTCTTTCTTTCTTTTTTTTTTTTTTTTTTTTTTTGCCGAGAGTTAAACTTCGATCTCTCTCTGTCTCGAGGGGAGGGGGACGATTTTAAAATTGCAACGCTACGTTGAAAATCTCCTCCCCTTCCCTCCCTTTCTACCTTTGCCCGCCTCTTTGATTACTTTCCGCTTCCCTTAAATAAAAGGGAACTCAATTGCTTCTCTTGTCTCTTAAACAAAGAGACAACGCCATTATATCGTATTTCACGTTTCTCGAACGTGATAGAGAATCGTTCTTCCAATGTGTTAAATGGCGTTTGCAAGTCGGGTGAGCATCGGGCAATAACGAAACCGGGAAGAAAGAAAAAGGGGGAAATTTCCTGGCGGAACTTGTCGTCGTCTTGAGACGAACGCAACGCACAATGAGAAACCAATCTTCCCTCGCCCGATAATTGTTAACATTTAACGTGTATAATAACGCGCGAATTCTAAGAGATGCGCACTCTGAAAATGCAAATTACATCGTAACAGTAAAGCTCACTTGCAGCGAGGAGGGAGGAGGGAGGAGTTGGCTTTGTATCTCTATAAAGGATATTTCTTCGAATTGTTTGCAGATTGGTATCGTCCCCCGCGAGGCAGAACGAGGCAGGTGGTAGCAGCAGCGGCGGAGCGACGCAACACGCGGCGACTTTCGCCGTGCGGGTGGGCACGATGGACGGCGTGGTGACGCATCATCTACGCGCCGAGACGAGGAGGGACCTGGCCGCCTGGGCCAGGGCGATCGTTCAAGGCTGCCACGCGGCCGCTCATTCGTTACGCGAGTACACCGTTCGTGAGTATATTTTCCAATATTTTTCAAAATTCTTCTTCGAATTCCTTGCGTCGAAAAGTTTTCGAAATCGAAACCATTTACCGATCACATTTTGTCTTCGAACTTTAAAAGAAGCTTCCCTCTATAAAAGAATTATTCTATCTGTAAAATTCTAAATGCTAATTTTCCCGTTGATTTATGAAAGGAACCGAGACGATATATTATCAAGCGATAATACTGTAGATTCAGGATACGGTAGATTAAAAAAAAAAAAAGAAGCAAGAATAATCTCGTTCGAAACAAGGGGATGAGAGAAATGTGAGAGGGAGAGGGCATGCATCTTTGCGTGCGAGAAAGAAAAAAAAAGAAAAGAGGGAACCGGAACGGGATGTAACCTCGTCCGATGGTTAGCAACGCGTTCGCTTCGATGAATTTTAATTTCTTTCCACGGTGAATAGTGCAATAATAAATCGAGATTAATGCCCTGATATCCAGCCCTTCTTTTTCCCCGTGCGCATCGAACTCCATCGATCATGATTCGCGGCGGAATTCTTCTCCTGACCCCGAACCGGAAAGACGCGGAGGACGATGGAAAACTGCCGCGAGAAATATCGTTGAATACGGGTTTCGATTTCCTTTTTTTCTTTTTTTTTTTTTTTTTTTTTTTTGATTCGTCCCTAAATTTCACCCGAGATTTTCTTTTTCTTTTTTTTTTTTTTTTTTTCTTTTTGATTCGTGCCTAGATTTCATCCGAGAATTTCTCTTTCCTTTCTCTTTCTCTCCCTCTTTCTCTCTCTTTCTATCTTTCTCCCCTTTTTTTAAATCTCTTTTCTTTCGTGATTCAACGATGTTATTCAGCCGAGCTCCGTTTCATCGTGAAAATTATTTTTCAATTCGGTGCCGATTGGCTGCCGTTTAATTTAACTCGATTTCATTGCCGAACTTCATTTATTTGCTCGAAATATGCACACCTTCCTATTTTACCTTGACGATTTTAATTTTATCGAAAAAAAAAAAGTTAATTTCTCACTCGTCTCAATTGTTTAATTTAATTTAATTCGATTTAATTAAAAAATTCTTGTCTTTCGACTCATCGTCCATCCGCGCGATCCGTGCACGATTCATTAAAATTCGTTATTTGTTCGTGATCGTCGAGTCGATTAATATATTCACGCGTGATAAAATTCTAATTAGGATTTTCACACTCTTTCGTTGTTGTTTGTCGCAGGGTGCACGTGGCAAGGGAAGGCCTGTCAGCTGGTTGTAAACCACGAAGATGGTTTCGCGTTGTACGCGGCTGGGGCTAGAGGCGGTGGCAACGGGATGAGTCCAAGCTCTTCCCCGACCCCTCTTTGGAGAAGATCCTTCGATAAACTGAAAATGTCCGCTGACGATGGGGCGCGTCTACTGTGGCTCGACTTTGGCGGCGAGGATGGCGAGATTGTGAGTTATATCCACGAATATTTCTTTTATATATTCGAATAAATACATACGTGCATGCATACATAAATGAATCCTTCGTTCGAAACGAAGACTCTTTCTTCTTACGATCGTAGGAGAAACGCGCGATGAGTTGAGAATTTGATTGATCAAGAAAGATCTCGTTTCTTACAGGCCTACCTTGATTATTAAAACACGTCAATTTTTCGAAAGCAATACAATAATAAAACGTAGAATCTAATTTCAACCCTTCTAAGTCTCGTTTTGTGTCCAACAAATTCTTTAATTATCTTACAAATTATCTTAAAAAATTTGTAAAACTTTTAATATAATTGAGAAAAAAGGAAGGAAGGAGGGAAGAAATCAGTTCTTTTTAGAATCACAAAATTTTAATCGAGAAAATGTAAAAACGCAACTCATCGCGTTCTTGATACAAATCCACGGCCACCCTTCAAAAGAGGTTCTCCCTTAAAGCTCTCCTTCCTAACGGGATCCACATTTTCTCGCCATTTTCTCACCGTATGACGAATGGAAGAAAATTAGCAAAAAAATATCGAGCTGGGGCTGACGTGTTCGATAATAACGCGACGCGAGAGAGGACTTATTGTGAGAGAAGCCTTCCTCTTTCTTCCCGGCGGCGGGGAGGGTATTGAGAATTTTAATTGACCCCGCCTAGACTATCGAGATTATTATCTCGGACGAGAGGAGAGAGATATCGCGAAGAGAGAGAGAGAAAGAGAGGAAAAAAGAGGGCTGTGCATCGAGTAATCCCATTGTGCTCGTCACTTTGAAAGAGCCCTCGATGCCGGAGCACGATACCGTCGAATACGTATTTTACATCTTCTCCAAACACCTTCGTCCGGTTCGTTCCCGCCGTTCAATGGCCATTCATAACGCTACCGCCTATCTTTCTTCAAAGCGCGGGGGAGGAAGAGCAGGGGTTGGAAGTCAGAAGAGAAAGAGAGAGAGAAAGAAAGAATTTCCCGCGACAGACGTCACGATGGAAAAATTATTCCACCCTCGAGAGAGAAACGAAGCTGGTGGTGAATATTCTTCCTTGGAATTTTTTTATTAAGCGATCGACCGCGTGCAAGAAACAATGATCCCGCCGATTGGTTCCGCTCTCTTAATTTGAATTGGTATAAGTAACGAGAAATCGATTTTTCACTGTGCCACAGGTAAATTGCCAGATTTCCAAAATTTATTTATCGCGCGATTCAACTCGATTCTATCGTTAAAACGTTTATTAAAATTGGAACTGCGAAGATAACGATTTTCAGATAACGATCAGATCGATCAGAAATAAAGAATCTCTTCTCGAGATTGGATCGTAGTCTAAATAAAGGAGTAATTTTTTTAATCATTTGCTATCTTTCTCTCACTATGTCGAACTTCATGACTTCTGGGATAACCTACTTATAATTCCTATTTATAATTCCTACACTACTTTAATACATTTATTAAAATTGGAACTGCGAAGATAACGATTTTCGATCAGAAACGAGGAAATCTCTTCTCGAGATTGGAATGTAGTCTAAATAAAGGAGTAATTTTTTAATCATTTGCTATTTTTCTCTCACTACATCGAACTTCATGATTGGAATAACCTACTTCCAGAAAAAAAATAACTTCAAAGAATCGCGATCTATTTATAATCCCTACACTACCTTAAGCATTTTCGATTCCTCATATCTCAATCGATCGAATGGTTTTTTCTCTTTATTTCGAATCTGAGCGAATTCGACTCATTTTTACGAATCATTTTTACCAAATCATTATCGAATCACGACCACCAATCTATCTAACCATATTTCTCCCCAATCAAAATTCCAGGAGCTGGACCTCGAGAGCTGTCCCAAACCGATCGTGTTCGTCCTCCACAACTTCCTCTCGGCCAAGATCCACCGGCTCGGGCTGAGCGCATAGGGGTACGAGGGGGCCCCCACGGAGGCCCCCGACCTGCCGCCCCACACCACCAGGTCCGTCACCAGCGTCTTCCTTCACTGAAGCTCTGCGCGCCAGACACAACGAGGAGGAAGAGAGAAGGGTGGCAGGCAGGATACGAGAGAAGAACGAAGAACGAGAAACCCACGCATCACTCGACGGACCATAACAGAGAGACACGTTGGCCAGCTTCCACCTTTTTATTTCCATCCGGAGATCGATTCCCTAATTCCTGTTAGGGGATTAAAAAACTGCAGATTAGCAACAAGCGCGCTCTTCCACATTCGATTCTACGAGCGAGATGCGTTTAATAAGGACGAATCTCTCCTCGATGGAAAAGACGGGAAGAGAAGAGTGTATCAAACAAACGGATGGCGATCGAAGAGAGAGAGAGAGAGAGAGAAAACGATCGAAGTTATTCTAACGCGCAATTTTGCAGGAAAGTATCAGCACGTGCAACAAGTAGGCTAGAAGGAAGCGGAAGGAAGGTCACTGCTGGGTATCGTAACTAATCAACGCGCCTAAGTAACCGATTAAACTTATCTACCTAAAGTAAGAGGAAGAAAAAAAAACGCTATGTAACGAACGAGAGAGAAAGAGAGAGAGAAAGAGAGAGAGTGAATGGTGGGTGTATTTAAGAGAAAGTGAAAAAACTGCTCCGATCGAACGCTCGATTTCGGAGAACTAGCGGAAAAGCTGATCAATTACTGTCCAACTGCCAACCCGTTTCGCTCTTACATCGAGGATCGATTGACCCTGCAACTTCGACCTCTCTCCCCTTGTCCCTTGCCGCTGCGCGCCAACTTTCCTCCTCTCGGGTATAAATAAAAGGGAGAAGAAAATAGAAGGCGAGGAGGAAGGTTGGGAGAAAGAATATACGGTAAAGTTGTCGCATCGAGGCTCTGCAGCAAACCTTTCCCCTATAACGTCCAACGAAAGCGACTTTAACAGAGTTGAACGTTGATCTTAATGATTAGTGAATTAATAATAACGAAATTTCACGCGAAACCATTTTCGTTCCATATTTATGGAATATATATTTATGGTATATATGGATTTTCTTACTCGAGTGAATTATTTATTTCACTCGTCAACGAGTGAACGAGTTTCTCTTCAACGATCCATTCCGAGAGAAATTCGAGAATCTCGCGATTTTCAAAAATAAATTTCGAGCTACGAAAGAATGGAATGATAATAGTGGAAATTTCGTCGGGGCGGAGAGGTTCGATGTGGAATAACAGGGTCGAAGGGAGCAACGGGCTAGCGTTAATAGTTGTTTTGTACGATTCGTATTCTTAAACGCGAGTAAGTGTAAGATGCCAAGAAACGTCGATGTGTGTACCGGTTGGCCGCGATCCCAATCGAGTGGGATAACTCGAGATCGATTCTCGCTTCCACCCCTCCCCTTCCAAAAATTATTTCCATCTTCTTTCGTAAAACTTTCGATCCCTCCAAAGTTTCACATCCGAGCAAAACTCTCGAATTGTAAATATAAGCCATCGTTGCAACTCACCCAACCCGCCCAATTCCGATAATATCGTTCCACGTGCCGTGGGTGTCGCAAAACCGAGTAACAAGCCGGAAAACACCGTGGAGGAACGAAGGTGAGGTCGATTCGAGGATCGAATTCCCATCCTGTATCGAGTTATCGCACGGAAGGGGATGCAAATCGCCGCGGAATTATTCGCATTACGAGTGCTGTTGCGAATATTATCGATGACGAGAGAGAGAGAAAGAGAGAGAGAGAGAGATAAGTGTTGTTCGTGTAAGAATGGAACATTCCTTTTCATCCGTTCTATAGAGATCGATATTCGATCACGATCCTCGAGAAAAGAGGAGAGAAAAGGAGAGGAGAGGAGAGGAGAAAGATTGGTCGAAGGAGGCCGTGCGATAATAAGAATTTTGACATTAAGTAGAACGTATCAACGAATCCACGTAATGTTCATTGTACCCGTTTTACGTCGTTTGCTGAGTCGTTCCTTTCGCGGAATGATGAAATTAAATTGAAACGAAAGGAGAGGAGAAGATCGATTTCGCAATTTGTGTATCAACGTTAGATTGGGATAGAAAATTCGTAACGTTGAATAGTTAGAACGTCTTCGATTTTAAAAGATCGAAGGATTGTTTAACGTTGAATAGTAATTCTGATCGAATCGATTTTGAATTGTAGATTCGCGGTAGATGCGATATCCGATGCGATTAATCTCGACGTGACCGCTCATTAAGTTCTGTTTTAACGTGGATCGTTGTATAAGATAGAAACGAGCATGTGTATTATCCTTTCAACGACGCATCATTTCGAGATATATTTTAAAAATAATATTTTTCGCGCGATTTTAAATTAATATTTATTTAAAATTTTGCCACCGATTTTAATTATTTATTTATATATAAACGAATTTGCATGATTGGTAATCAAGATCATAGCCATCGAAAAATGTCTAAGCGACGAAGCCAGAATCCGGAAAATACGCTCGAATCAACGCCTATTACCGTTAAAAGCCGGTCAAAACTTGACGTAAAATCATCGATCACGGGAAATCGACTTAATAAATATCGCTTGTCAAAGGGTATTTCGAACGCATCCATCGTTTAACGCGTTAAAACGATGGGAAAAAAGCCGTGTATCCGAAAGTGGCTCGAATGAGCCGCATTATCCGCCAATTGCAGCGCGATCAAAAACAATCCGACCCAGTTTTTACCACAATTTCGCGCCCATTATCAAAATTGCCCGGACGCCATCCCAGAGAACTCAATTTCACGGAACGAATGTGTCGTTCGTGGATGATTGGAGGGTGGTGGTGGCGCGGGAGGGGTTGACTGGATGACACGAAAATGGAATGGAGAGATCACGGTGGTCGGTTCCGTCGCGACGAAATGAAATTATACACGGATCGAAATAATGAACGATGCTCGAATTTTCCACGTTTATTCCGGCTCGAAATTCGTGTGAAACGCGATACGGGAGGATTCACCTGTCCTGTCGTATCGAAAAACCGAGGACCCTATTTCCAAATGGAAATTACCGAAAGTAGAAAAACCTGTAAATGAGCGAACACGTCGAGCGAATTAATCGAACGATTTCATCGTCACAGCGAATCCCGCGAAAGGAACGCGAGAGCGTTACAATACACACGCGTGCGAAAACACACACGTACACATACGGAGATATAGAGGGGATAGGAAAGGGGAGGGGAAGGGGGATAGAAGGTACATTTGCCCGGGTAACGAGGTGGACGTCATTAAGCGCGAGGATAAGTTCGGAACATCGACGAGAATTAATTCAGTTTGAAAGGATTTGCACGTAAACTGTGTATTTTTCTAATGATTTTAGAACGCGGCCGATCACGGCTCGTTCATTCGTTTTTTAATCTTTTCTTTTTTTTTTTTCTCTCTATTTTCGATTTTCACCCCTCTGAAAGATCGAATCGGGGGTGAAACGGGACACACGGTCCTCCTGCGTTTTCATTTCTCTATAGGTTTAAGAGAACGTTAACGTGTATATCTATGAGTTACCAAATAAATGAGACCGGTTAGAAAACTGATCGTTTCTTTTTTCCTACCTCCCTTCGTTCTTGATTTTAATTTCAGAGAAATGATTTCGAGGTAAGTATATAATTTTTTTCTCGATGATAACGAAAAAAAATAACGAATAACGATAAAAAATAATGAACGTAATATAGAATTCGGAAAATGTTCGAAATATTGGAAAATATTGAAAATTAAAATATCGAAATAATTTTCTACTTCTTCTCTGTAAAGGATATCTAACTTTTTTTGCTTCTTTCGAATGAAGCGAGTGTACACTTTCAAAGCATTTCTTTCCCAAGTGTCCATCGATCTAGAAAGGTCGACGACGTATTCGAAAGGAATCGCGACTATGCGCGACAGGGAGAAGGGAGAGGAGAAGAAGAAGAAACTTTCAGGACTTTGTCATTTTTATCGTTGAATCCGATATCCAGCCCCGGTGATTGGCTCGCGAAACTTTTCTGATCTGTCTTCCGTCTGCCTGCAGCGATTCCTTATATTCTTTCACCTCCACCAATGTAGATTCCTTCGTAGAGGTTATGCACGTAAATTTCGCCAACATCTTGAAACACTCGTTATATCGAATATTTTTAACTAACATTATCGAACAATACGATAGAAATATCTTTTTCGAATCGTATACGAATAATCTCGCGTAAAATAACGAAATGAGAAACATTTTCGATGAAAGGTGATAAATTAAATCGTGAATAACGAATGGTAAGATAAATTGCAAATAGTAAATTAAATACGACATTTAGAAACGAAAAACATTTCATGCATAAAATAAAAATACAATTAACATTTATTTAGAGTACTTACAGAGTCGATAATGCCACGATGATGCTACGATGATGCCGCCATGATGCCGCCATGATACCAGCTCTCAAAATGGATGCACTTATCGCGAAATATATTATACGCATTATACTACGCATAAAGATACGTTAAAATATTTATTTCAATTACTAAATACCGCTTTTAACGGGAAAAAAACATGTATATACATAAAACGATCGCAAAATTCACGAACTCTAGTCAAGATGAACACGATTATTACGAAACACGTGCTATACTAAGCACGAAAAATCATCAAGAAGCTTCTAGTAATTACTAAAAATCGATTTTAACGAAAAAAAACACGTGTATACATGAAAAGATTGCAAAATTCACAAATTCAAAAAATCAAGATGGATACGATCACCGCGAAACAGTATACTGCGCAATAAAAATACGTTAAGAAGCTTCTATTACTAAAAATCAATTACTAAAAATCGATTTTAACGAAAAAAAACACGCGTATTTGTAAAACAAACGCAAAATTCACGAAAACTAGTATTCAAATGTATTGCACAACATTATATTACGCAAAAAAAAAACGTTAAAACGTTTATTTTAATTATTACGCATAATTTAACGAAGAAAGACGCGCACACAAGAAATGGCCGAAATCTACTGAAAGGCAAACGAAGGAATCGCGTGATTTCCCCCACCGCGTTGCCTTCGTTGTCGAACGTTCCGCCGAAAATGTAAACATACGGCGCGGCGTTCAATTTCAAAACATTTGTGATATTAATGATTTACGAATATTTTCATATAAAATTTTGCAAATTTATTCTCTAATATATTTTGTGCAAATTACTCTCGGACAATCACATTCAAGACAATGTTCATCAAAAATTTATTTTCGAGAATTTTTTTTTTACTTTTTCATTTTCAATATACGTATAAATTTTTTAATGTGTATTTAAAAAAATAAAAAAATAAAAATAAAAGAACAATCTAAAAAAACTAATACGATTGAAGTTATATTTAAAATTATATTGAAAATCAAGAAAATAATTTCGAAAGACAAGATTAGAAAAGATCTCGAGAGATTCTAATTATGGAAAATAATACAAATAAAATTTGATTGATTGAAATTGTTAATAGAATCGATACACGAGATTCAAAAGTATAATTGATACATTAGCAAATATTAACCTTCTCGAACAACACGAAGCTTTAATTAAAACTACAACCGTACCTATTTAAACATTCATGATTGGAATTCGATGTTTAATACCAATTATTCTATTTCCATTGAAAATTCTATTTTCAAATGCTGTTCTCATTTTGCATGAATATTATTATTTTCGCATTTTTTATAATAAACAATATACATCTGTGAAATATATTGATATTTCAAATTACAAAAAATAAAAGAATATTATACGTATATTAAAATCGAAATAATGCCAAAGGAACGGAATCACGATAAAATTCTAAATTCTCAATTTAATTCAATATAATTTTCATAACGAATCGTCGAAATTACATTGATCATTGGCAACTCTCTCTTAATTCTTGATCAACGAAACGAATTTCTCCAAAATATCGAGAATGACACGATAAGTCGTAGCCGAAGCCAGGCTTATTTACAACGTGTCGGACCGCGATAAAGTAAACCCTTTCGTTCCTACTTGTAGCGGCTACCCTCTACCTCTAGCCACGCCTAGAGCCGCTCTAAGATTATAAAAGTAGACTAACAGAGTATAATTCACCATTGTTATCCCGCATCATGGAGACCCGTAATGATACGTTTATTCCATAGAATTTTATCTCGTCTCCACCCCCGTCTCGGTTCCCGCAATTGTAGGGTACCACCCCTTTTTCGCAAGCATAGGGAGATAATAAATCGTATGACCGCGTAAAAAGGAGGACAAGTGGCTACAGGTGGGATAAAAGATATACAATTTCGGTTGATTAAATTTAACGCTAGAAATTCCGGTAATTAAAAATCCAAGATCCCGTGGTTATGTATAAATTTTACGATTCGATACAATCTCGATACAGTTCAGAATGGTTCTAATTAATTTATCGTCGCGTTTCTAGACAAATCTTCCTTCGCTAAGGATAATTGCAACACGAGAATGATGAAATTTCAGCCTTGTAAACGAACGATATTCGGGGATTATTAATTTCAATAGAGGTAAATAAAACGGCCTCTTTGTAAAAATCATAATTCAATATTTATGAGGATCGATATATTGTAATGATATATCGAATTTTATATCGTTGTTATACGAAAATTTTGTTGAATGAAATTTTTTTCTACAAAAATATTATTTTAATTAAAAGTAATAGGAGAATAATAGGTAGTAAAGTATTGGAATAAAAATAAAATTTCGAAATTCACGAAAATGATGGGAAAGGATATCACGGATAATGTGATCTCAGGTGTTCGAAGAAGAACACGTTCGGGTATATGAATAATAAAAACGATAATGGTTCGAACGAGAAACTTCTAATTCGGTGATAATAGATTTTCGATCAGGATCCCGTAATTTCTCGATTCGAGTGAATTTATCTCGATAATTCTAGCGATAAATATTTCATCCCGAATAAGTTGTCGATCGATTATTGATTAATACCAATTCATTTATGCAACTTCGATAGAATTATCGTTACGGAAATAATTGAACTCGTCTCGCTCGAGTTCGTCGAACTTAATCCATCGAGTTCTAAAAAATTCTTCTAAAACAATCGTCAAATCCATCGAAATTACATCGAAATAACATCTCCATCGGAGACTAGGGCCTTAACCTTCCTATCTCTATCTATCTCCACCCCTTCGTTCCATAAAATTAAATTAACCATAATAATTCGTCGATCCATCGTCGTTGCCATCACCGCCATTCTCGAATCACAATCGATCCTCGGGATTCGGCCGAAGACAAAAATACCACCGATAATAATCCTTCTCTCTCCATCCTCCCATCGTCGAAAACTTTTTCCGCTCGGAGATTCGCGATGTCGAGAAGGCTTCACGACTTT
>NW_006263651.1:790867-796278 GCF_000469605.1 Apis dorsata | reverse complement strand
GGGGGGGGGATCGCGCAAGTTTTACGCGGGAGATTTTTCCCGAGGAAAGGTGATCGAGCGTGGCTGAGCAGGGCTTTACCTTGACTGGCTGGGCGATAATTCCACGCTTTTTTGCCATCCGCCGCAGTGACGCGAAATGTGCATCCCATCCGCAAGAAACGTTCGATCGAAATGCAAATTTCGGTCACGGGCTATCTCCCGATACGCCACGCGTAATTTTGATCTCACGAAATTCCTCTTTATCGAGAATTGATCTACGATCGCGCCTCGGAACGTCGAGCCGGATACGTGGATTCACGAGCAACCGATAAGGCAACTTGTTACCGCGCGTGTAAACGAACGAAATCGTTGATGGTTGTGAAGAGAAAAATGGGATTTGGATTCTTTTTTTTTTTTTTTTTTTTTTTTGAGGATTATTCGAAGGAAATATTCGATTCGACGGAATTGTGGTCGGAAAATTGTGGAAAATTAATGGATGGTTGTCGTGAGTCGAGAGGAACGAAGAGCGAGCAATTTTCGTTAGGGGTCCACTTTGATTTCCCCAAAGTAGCCAAGGATCTTGTTACTTAATCGGTACGACGACGCGGCATGCAACGTTTCATGCACGAATCCGATAAATTCTTTTTTTTTTTTGTTTTGTTTTTTTACGCGAAAATAAATCTCCCTCTCTCGTGTTTTAAGTAAAACTTACGACACTTTTTTTCCTTTTTTTCGTTCTCGAAAATCGACAAATTTCTCAATCCATCATTCAACAATTTGTATTATATCCATATATAAGATGTATCCATATATAAGAAAATTACGTGTCAAGATATGTTTGCACTCCTCCCAAAAAAGAGTTATTCATTTCTCTTTCCTTAAAAAAAAAAAATGAAAAAATTTTTCAACCGTTGTTCAAATACTAACAAATTTCCCCCTTACAGCGTAAAAAAAAAAAATCAAGAAGCTATATCGCGAAGCCATAGAAAAACAACGCGAGCCAATAATCGAAATGGTCCAGAGGAAGCTGGTGGCGGAATTTTTATTTTTTTTCTTTTTTTTTTTCGAGAGGGAGAAATGATAGGGTGGCCGATTGAAATGCAAATCGGGCCGAGGTTATTTCGGTGTACACGTAGCCCCGTTACAACGGCCCAAATTCGATCGTTTCCTTCTCCCATGGGTTTTTCCGTGTCGCAAACAACTCGTTGTCGGTCGAGAGAAAAAAAGGAAGGGAAGGGAGGAGGAAAAAAAATCTCGAAACCGATTGCTCGATAGAGGCCTCTTCCTCTGTCGAAACACCTCTAATTTCATTGGTCCGTATGTATACTGATGCCGTATTTCCGCTGAATTTTCTCCACGATTTTATCGGCCGAAACGCAAAACGTTCGTTTTCGAACGAAACGAAGAATTCTTTGACCGAGATCAGAATTGAAAAATAAACAGAAAGGGTAATAAGACGAGGCTTTAAACAATTTCGATACGCATTGACGATGATTTTAAATTGTTGGTTGCCTCCATATCGAAGGATATTTTCTTCTTCACCGGGAAATATCTGCGAAGATTCGCGTGCATGGAATTTTAATAGCCCGATGTTTGGAATTTTAATATTTCTTCCGGGCTTCGAGCGGAAATCCTGACCGTTTTATGGATTAATAAACGCCCTTATTTCGCATTCGTGTTATAAATACAGTAATTATTACGCATTCTGTTGTTATAAATACAGTAATCGATTTACACCGCAAAAGAGTATCACGGTGGAATTCGTTAGATTTTTAATTACGAAGATTTTTAATTCACAATGAACAGTGTACGAAGGTGAAATTTTACGGGGATATCAGTTTTTTCATCAGATCGAGCAAGATTCTTCGTTTCGGGGCGCGACAGACCGCGTCCCGGAGGTGGAGGTGTCTCGAATCCGTCCGCGGTTATCGACGGGAACGTGGCAAGGAAAAAATTTCGCAAAGTTTAATATCCGCGATATTGTGTCTCGTGAAATCAAAATCCTTTCTCCTCCCCGATCGACCGATTCCTCCTTCGACTATACTATAGAAAGAGCGGGGATTCAAAATGTGTATTTCTGTTTTCGAAAAAAATAACTCGGGGAATTTATAAGCTCTGAGAATCGAAAATTCGTGGGAATAAAAACATAATCCAGGAACCTCTGGAAATTATTTTTGAGAGAATTCGAGAAATTTTCATTTTCATTCTCGCTGCACCATTAATAAATTTTATTCCTCCCCTTCAAAAATTTCTCTCGGTCAGATTTTTTTTCACGCCCGAATTAATATTTCGCCGGATATATTCACCGCGATGGCGGCCGACTTCTATGTATAATTCAACGTCAACGAAAATACTGGCCTCGGATTTATTCCCAACAGTGTGCGAATACTCTCTCTAAATTCCATTAACCTACGAACCGAAAGTGTTACGTTATCGCCCCGGCGTCCAGATTTGTATATTTCACGAGATGGCGCAGCATCCACAAAGGCGTCCACCATCCAAACCCCCTCCAGAATTCATCATTTGACGGGGGCCTATTTTGTTCATTATCCGACACCTACTTCCGTTCCGGAGAAATCATTCATTTTCCATTCCAACCACCGACCTGTATTATATCACGCGTGATTATGAATGTCGAGTTAATATTTCATCGTGCCAATCCCGAGTTAAGGGATGATCTATGATTTGTAACATTTGAAAAAAAAAATCGTTCTTTCGTAGTAATAAATTTTTACAGATTAATTTTATAATGCGGTATTATTTTATTACTCGTCGGGGAGATTTTGCCTACTTTGTCTACTTATAATCTCGTTTCACGCAGAAAATATCCTCGATCTGTTCATAATCGAGAGTATTCATCTGTAAAAGATGAATTGAAATTGTATCCTTATTACATTACATCATGTTACGCTGAAATATAGATTAAATAAAATAAAAAAAAAAATTTTTCGTTCAATTCGTAAATCACCGATTAATTGGAGATCCCCGAGATAATTTCAAATAAAAATTTTCGTTATGGAAAATGAAAAATATCAGTCAATCGTGGTGTCCATGGATTGACCAAACTGTGACGGTAGTGTTGGGTATGTACCGACCACGAAACACGAACAAATTCAACTAATTAATTGTTCGTACAAGTCGTTTGTTTCGATTTCTCTCCTCTCCTCCTTCTTTCTTTTCCCTTCTCCAAACATACGAATAAATTCGATTTATTCTATATCTTCCTCATGATAAATACACATATCACTCGAAGAATTAAAATCTACGAATCTTTTTCCAAATTCGATTTTTCACCAAATTATCGTCTCAAAAATTTATTCACGAAACTATATATTTTTTTTATTCGAAAGGACACAAACGGATCGATCCATCGATCGTTCCAATTTTCCGCGATTCGAAAGACGCTGACAAAGGCGTGGAGGCAAATGTTGGAGAAATTGTTCAGAGGAGCTCGAAACAGAGGAAATTTTGAACGATTCCGCGTGCTCGAATCGTTTCTGGAACGCGGCTGACACCGAGGAATTCTTATTCGCCGATTCCTTTTGCAGCGAGCATTCTTCCACGGCATCAACGAGACGCGCCCGCCCGTTTCCTGCCGCGAGCGTCGCGTTAAATGTCGGACCACCGCTCCATACGAGGAGAAAATTAAATATGAGAAGGGAGGGAGGGAAGTAACTGGTGTGATTCGTGTGCAAGTTTCTCGGAATTGCCGAGTTTCTCGAGATGGAAAGTGAGAGCTACCCCTGTAGTAGGATAGTAGGTGTTCGCGATAAGATTCGCATTGTGATCTTTGTTAACTATGCTCGAATTCAGAACTGCGGAATTGCGGATCCAATAAGGGATTCAATTTATTCGATATCGAGTAATTATCGGAAGATTCTATTTACGATTCCTTTAAAATCTCTCGTTAATTTAATTCGAGTCGAATATTGAAACTTCGTCGTTCCAGGTAAATCGTCGATTTAATATAAATATACCGTATTTTAAACCTCGAGAGAAGAAAATTAATTCTTTATTTATCCGAGTTCAATATATCTCAAAAATTTAGTTAACAAAAGTAATATCCTCTGTGCCATCGTTCGAGTGTTAATCTCGACTTTTGCGTCCAAATAATTAATCTTCACTTCGTTACAAAATTATCCTTGAACACGATAATATTATATGATAATTAAGAAGTACGTTTCGTTGTACGCACGCAATTAATAATTTCACGTTATTTCATGAGCATTTCATAAATTTCAAGTATCTAAACACTTTCCTTCCACGGTATTATTAGCCGAGTGATTAACCGAATTCCTGTCCACAACCGATGCGGATCAAATCTGGCCTGGTGGGAGCGAGTCGATCGAGTTACATAAATTTTCGTGTACTCCCAGCTCGGAGCAATGTTAATTAAAAGCTAATTAACACCGCTCGTTAATACGAATCGTGCGATCCCACTGGAAGCTGTTTGTTATTAAAGCCTCCTAACGCGAAATGGGGCCTTTTACACGAATCACGAGCAACAACACGTGCGCTCTGCTCACGTGTACGCCACGGATAAAATTGTGATAAAATTCCTCGTCTCGCTCCCTCTTTGATACGGGAATTGCAGCGATCAAGAGGGATTCGAGATCGAGATAAGGATTGATAAGGGGTTGGTGGGGAAACGAGTGTGGAGGAGGATCGAGCTTCGCGCGGGTGAAAGAACGAAGAGGTCGAGAACGATGGGAATTATGAATGGATGAAAATAGAAATATGAGTGGCGAAGCTCGTGAGAGGAAAACTGTGACGTAAGAACGGTAAAAAAGAGAAACTACGATACGGGATAAATAATAGAATCTGATATTTTGAGCATGAAATCGAGATGAGACGCATTGTTGAAGAATAAATTTTCGTTCAGAAACAATTTGATATTATGGTTAATTATTGTTAATTAAGAAATATATAGAAAGAAAAAGAGAAGAAACGTAGAAATGGCAATGCGTGAAAGAAAAATTTGACGTCCATAAATTATGGGACAAGGATACAAGGATAACGAAAGGGAAATTTTTTAGAAGAAAAAAAAAGAAACATAGAAACGATAATTAACTAAATTATTAATTGAAGATATAAAACTGTTTCTCGTTGAAAATTTTAGGGACGCGGAAAATTGAATGTATTCTTGCAGTAAATCGAAGAAAATTACGGAATTTTTCGAAGGAATTTGGCGAAGGAACGAATAAGAAGATATTCGTGTCGTTGTTATTTTCAAAGACGCTTATATTTTATTCAAAAATATCTCGACGTACTTACAGCTTACCCATACACATGCATCAGGCTCCGGTATCTGTAAACTACGTACCATTCGGCATACATACTCGTATGTACATATTCTCGAGACGCTGAACTCGGCAGAGTTTCACTCCACCGCCTGTTCCTCCTCTCAATGGACGCTTATCGTTTCTAACTGA
>NW_006263651.1:787780-790694 GCF_000469605.1 Apis dorsata | reverse complement strand
CTCTCTCTCTCTCTCTCTCTCTCTCTCTCTCTCTCTCTCTCTCTCTCTCTCTCTTTTTCTCTCCTGTCTACCTTTCCCGATTCAATGTTAGAAATTATTTGCCTGTTATGATTATCGCGATAATGAGATAGAGTAACTTGTTCGATTAGACCTATTCTTTAGAGATATCGTCGAGCATATTGTCTTAATCGAAGTCGATCTCTTTAATCATATAATACAAACACACCGTGGAACGACCAAATCTCGCCCCTATCTTTCCTCTAGATCTATCCAAGTCGTCTTTTATCATATAATTAAGAAAAAGAAAAGAACCTTGAGAAACAAAATTTGGACGTTTCACGGCAGACACTTGTTCTCTAGAAATTGGCACTAAGAATTCAAAGACAGACGGAAGGAATACTGTTGGCAAATATCCTCTAACCACTTATTAACCGCTTGCATGCATCGATCCTTTTCGATCTTCTTTTTTACCTTACGCCCTCCACTTAGATTCCTCTCGTACACGCGCCGTATCTATCAATCATCGTTTCATTAAAACTTCGAGAATTTCGAACGCATCACTAACTAAATTTCATCTTCAAATTTCTCTCTTTCTTTCGTCATTCGCGGTCCATCACGGTTCAGATCGTGTTCATCGTTCTTATCTTTACACGATCGAACGTCGAAACGGGGCATTGCATTAACGCGTTAAAGCCTAGTTTTATGGGTGGATCGCGAGACTCGGCGGCGTTTAACGGGCTAACATGCTCACTAATTCGAAAACGCGGAGGAGGCGGACTTATCTTGCATGGAAGACGAACGCCGCTCCTCGAGGAAGGGGAGGGGGCAAGGGTGTATGACTGCCACCCACGCGGAAGAAGCGAGGAAGACGAGACTCTCGAGCGAACGATAAGCACCGCGTGAAACTCGCGACGTAATTAATTAAAGGACAAAGTTCACTGTCCTTGCAGCGATTCTAAATTCTAATCTCTACTGCATCGAACTGCAACCGATCGTAAACACAACTCTTACACAACTGGATTATACGATATTATTTTCCGCTTTGTTTTTCCTCCTCCTCCTCCTTCTCCTCTTCCTCCTCCTCTTCCAACCTTTTCATTCGATATCAATTAAATTGCAATTTTCATCCATGGTGGAGAGGTTTTTTTTCGTCATTTTTTCTTCTTCTTCTACCACTTCTTCTTCTTCCTCGCGATGAAAAAGAAGGTGGAATTCGTGGAACGACAAACGGGAAAGATTATCGATCTCTTCGAGAAAGGGGATGAAAAAGGAAAAAAAAAAGGAAAAGAAAAGAGCAGAGGGTGATTGTGACAAGTTAATTGGAAGTCGAAGAGCGTAAGAATGAAATTGTATCCGGAAGTTCATCGAGTAATAAGGTTTACAGTGCGTGTAGATACACGTTTGTTTTCCATCTGCGAGTTATTTTTATCTCGAAGTGGAAAAGTTGGGGAGGGGGAGGGGAGAGAAAAGACCTCAAAAGGAGACGAGGGAAAAGGATGTATCAGGGAAGATAGAATGTCAGCATAATTGCGGATTACCCGTTGGTAGGAATATAACAAAGGCGAAAGGATGGAACCGCGGGTGGAAACGGAGATTTCATTCGAATCTTTCTTTTAAATTAAAAACGGGTGCCCATGCATCGTTACATCCTGTAATTTTCTATCTTCATTTCCGTGAAATCCTCTGTCCATTTTCTAATCCCAACGAAACAAAACTTTCTCTTTCTCTCTGCCTCTATTTTATAAATATCTTGTCCGAATCTAAATAAAAATTTCAATTTCCACCAATCTTCTGCGAAATCGACCATCTCTTGATTGAGAACAAATTTAACGAAGTGTTGCTCGCGTTTGTAAAAAAAAAAAATAACGATGGAAGTTTAAACACGGCGTCGTACGAGTGACAAAAATAAGGGACGGAAATAAATAACGCGTTTCAGATGTTAATATTACACGGTTTCAGCTCCATGAACTGATAGGGCACGTGCAGCGTGGTGTTGTTGTGCTCCACCAGCAGGTGGCCTCGCCTGGGAGACGCCCCCACGACCAGAACCGTTTCACCCTTCAGCAGGACCACCTCCCCTTCACCCTCTTCTGAAAGAACAATAACTCTACCCGTATTTGGAAAACGAAATCAAATATGCGTAGTTGCAGGGGAATTTTCCCAGATATATTTTCCATGTAATCAGAATTCGAATCTTTCATCAAATGATTAACGCTAGAACTATGCTAACGTTAATATTATTTAAATATAATATTTTATATATATAATTCTAATATTATATTTTAATTCTATATATATATTCTTTTATAATTCTAATATTAATCCCTTAAGGAATATCAATAAAACAGGAAAGATTCTGTAACGAAGACTTCTTCGGCAAATTTTAATTTTCTTTTCTTCTTTTTTTAAAATAATTTAATTTAAAAAGAAAAAACTAAATCTATATATATTAATACATACTCAAAAATATTTCCATTTCTTTAAATACTGCGATACCGATATCGGATATAAATATTTATAATGCAACATATAAGAACGATGCACCAATTTCCAAGTTTAATAAGATTTTTTACAAAAGCGGCCATCCTCTTACCTGGAAATGGCATCTTCATGATCCTGGTCTGAGGATAGCCCAACTTCGTGTTTCCAGTCACGGTGTACGATCTGCTTGGAGGAAGCGGAGGCGGCCGTTCCTGGAACAAAATTACACGTACACTTTTCATTACGTTTCTCGCGTAATGACGTAACCTCGCGAAAACGCGTCGAGAAAGAGAAGGAGAAGCATTCCCCCCTCCCTCCCCCCCACTTGCTTACCAAATCCAATCCGAACAGGGTGCACGTTTGCTGGATCATCTTCTGATCAGCGCATTTCTCCGATGGGTCGGGTGGTGGAGTGCCAGCGATCGGCTGAGGC
>NW_006263651.1:784619-787525 GCF_000469605.1 Apis dorsata | reverse complement strand
TCCGGTGGCCACCGTCACGTTCCTCTGCACGGTACCCGTGGTCGTCGAAGCAGGTGGTTGTTGAGATTTCTTCTGCCCGATACCGGACGTCACCCCTATCGTCGTCTTCCTGAGAGGCCATCTTCTTCGCACTCGCCATCCCCTCCACGTTGCCTACAGATAATTCTCATTTTTATTCCAACAATTCTTTCTTCCTTTTCTTGCAATTTGGACATATATATTTTTACACGAACGTGCTTTTCTATGTCTATGATCTCGATTTTGTTATAATATCGTAAGGGTACGTACGAGTTATTCTCAATTCAGTTATTCTTTAAGGGAAGACGAAGAATGAAAATTATTTTTGGAAGTTGGTAATTTTTTAAGACTTTAAAAGCGAACGTTCGAATAGTAGAAAAATGAAGATTTTTCGTTAGAAAGATTTTTCATACAATTAAGGAAGTTATCCATTTACCTGTATCACGGTGGCGGCTTTCCTCCGCGTTTCGGAGCGCAGGTTCTCGAGCTGTTGCCTAATGCCCTCGCTAAGGAAGATGTGCCTCTTGCCGAGCGCCCAGCTGGTGCTCGCGCCGAATTTGCTCTTCAGCTGCTGCGCGTTCTGCAAGATGAGCTTGGTGTCCTCCACCGCTTGCTCCTCGGCACGTCGCAATTGCTTGAACGGCGCGATCAGCCTGTACCTCGCGTTGAACGCCTTGAAGCGCATCCGATGGGGATATCCTGCAATTTATCCGATATCTCATCGATATACCAACTGTCTCAAAAAGAGAAGAACCTAAATAAAAATCTCGAAAGTGACTTCATATAGAGATATACACGATATATTCGTGCCTTTTCTCTTCGAGTTTCTCGACGAGACTTTTTTTTACCCCCTCTCCCTCGCAAGACAAATGGCCGACAAGAGCGCGCGCGTGGATAAGACGAGGAGATCCCGGCATCTAGCGGATATGTAATCTAGAGTATGTAAATCCCCTGTCCCGGATAGTTTCAAGACGTACCGCCGGCCATTAGGTTCACCGTCTCGAGAACCTGAAGGGATCGTATCTGACGCATGGTCACGCCTCTGTCCAAGTGAAGGGGCGTCTCTGTACCGTTGCTCCTGATGCACCTGACAAAGTGGGGCCTCGCGTGGACCAGGGTCCTCAGCAGATTGTCCAGCCTCGTGTGGAAGTCCTGCGTCAACGTCGAGATCGGCTCGTCCCCGTTCAACCTGGAAAAGAAATCGCCATGTCACTTCGAACGCGATATCCTCGCGGGGTCGACGTCCTCTTACAGGTCTGTGTGCGAGGTAGGCGATATCCTGAAGCTGACACCTCTTGGCACCGTGTCGCTCGCGTACAAGGCTTTCAACTCGCTGCCGAACAAATGGGTAGCGAAACCGAAGCTGCACGTGTGCTTGTAGAACACGGCCACCAGGTCATCCGGGACCACGTCCTTGTTGGTATCTTTTTGACAGAGAGAACAAAATTTCGTATCTTGTACATTCGGACAAATTGTTAAATGATAAATATCTTTTCAATTTCTCGCGTCTTCCATAAACATCCGCGATCGAAATTTTCGATTCTAAGAGAGATAATCTCTTTTTCTATCCATGAAAAAGTGTAGAATATTTTTTTTTTTTTACCCAAGAAGTCGGAAGCGTCGTAGGTGACCCTGCCAGCGAAATGTTGAATCCCGAAAGACCTGCAATCGACGGTCCTTGGCTCGAACAATCGTGGATTCTGCTTATGCTGAACCTTCACTTTCGCCACGTAGCTCTCAGCCGTGCCTCGTATCGAGCATTCCACGTCCAACATGCTCAACAATCCGGTCCTCTGCGAAACGGGTCGCGATACCAAATCACTCGATCTCTAATCGAAAGCGGAAAGGAGGTGGTAATGGTAATCGCTTACCAGGGATGAGATGAGATCGATACAGGGCACGTTGTCGACGTAGTCGACCTCCACGTCGCACCGGATGCCCTCGTCCCGGCAACTCTCGATCGAACTCTTGAATATATGCGTGTTGTAGAAGTGTTGCATCGTCTCCGCGCAAAGGTTGATGCACAGATGCTCCAGCTGGCTCGGCTTCGGATCCTCGAAACCGAACATGTCCAGGATCCCGATGAACCCATCCGTCGCGTGTCGTACCGCGTTGTTCAACGCGGTCATGCTTCTGGAACCGGTACCACCTGCGCGTGACACGAGAAAATCGACACTGATATCGAGACAGAACAAATTTCCAACACCAATAACCGATTAATACATTTATTCTTTAATTTCAACCTCATCGATATATATATATGTATATTGATTTCTATTTTTTCTTTTTAATATATTCATCGTGCGACAAATTCAAAAATCGACGAGACTCGTCCACGTTATACGGATTTTTCGTAGAAAAACAACAGTGAAACATTTTGAGAAACGAAATGAAATCCTCTTATACGTTTTCTCACTTTTCGCGAGGATAGCGAAAATAGATAGGATTATCTATTCTCTACTCTTGGCAATTATATTTATATTATATTATTATTATAATTATATTATTATTATTCGAGTCCTCCTACCCGCAGAGCTGCCAATAGTGGACGCGTGTTGGCTGGTCACCTCGGCCTGGTTATGAACAGACTCGTTGGAGTCGGACGACAAGGTGCCAAGGGTAGAGCCTAATCTCTTCAAGCTGTTGGCCCTCCTCACGATCGTGGCCACGGTACGGCAGTACAGAGCTTTGGCCAGCGAATCCCTGGTCATGTTAGACTGCGCAAACGAACAACCATTCGTCGTGATTCCGTTCAAACTGATCGCTCGAAGGAACGAGTTAATCATGTACCATGTTCGCGTCGCAGACCGACTTCACCAATTGGCCGCGAGCATTGTGGGTCCTCGAGGTGAGCCCTCTGAGCAACGCTGGGGGTGGCACGCCCAGGA
>NW_006263651.1:781418-784312 GCF_000469605.1 Apis dorsata | reverse complement strand
TTTTTTTTTTTTTTTTCATACGCAAAAAGAATTATGGGAAACTTATTCGATGGTCCAAGATTTGGATTTGGATTTGGATTTTTTTTTTTTTGGAAATTATCACGAGAAAGGATTTTTACGTACCCAAGCAAGCTTTCCACGCTTGAAACCTGATCGCGTCCTCAGCCTCGTCCTGCCTGGTATCCCCGTGCTGCAGATACCTAAGGTTCTTCAGGTTGTAACCCTCCAAGTTAAGTTTGACTGTCGAGTGAGATGAATATCGTGAATACAACGACATACGACGTACGAATAAATAAGGGAAAATTAAACTTTACCTCGTTCCTCGTGCGACAGGCCGGCCAACATTTGGTAAAATATGTGATAATTCTTCTCGTCGGGTAGGGGCCTGATCACTCGGGTCTGGTCCAGAAAGTAACAATGTATCTTCGTTCTGTACAAGGCGCCGTCCGTCACCTGGACCTCGATAAAATGACCCTGAATAAAAACGATCGTTTTACAATCCGTTCCATCCGCGGATTAAAAAAAAAACACCGAAAAAAAAAGAAAGAAAAAAAGGAGGAAAAAGAATAAAATTGTACTATTCTAGAACTTTCTGAATTGGTGGCAGTCTTTGCGGATCCCAGAGACCTCAGAACCGTGAACGCCGCCGCCAAATGTTTAAAAGCATCCGTTTCAGGACCACCTCCCGCCACGTCGAACAGTTGCCTTAGTAGCAACATGGAGGCGTACGTCTTCCCGGAACCACTCGTTCCTAAAAAAAAGACGGAAATATAAATTACAATATAACATAATAATATTCGCAAATATTCTCTTCTGAAAGAAAGAAAGAGAGAGAGAGAAAGAAAGAAAAAATAGCGGATGATCGTTTACCGGAAAGAATGATGGCCTGCGGGTATCCAGTTTCCGACTGCTGTCTCACGGCCTCCTGAACGACTTTGTTCAGCTGGGGCGCCAAAGGTACGGCCCTGGTGCTCGTTAAGGTCAATGGATTCCCGACGTCCGTATATGGATTGATACAGACCAGTATGGGGCCCACGTTTGTCTGAAACGCGTTTCGATTATCTTACTCGTCCGATTGTCGGTCCGCTTGGGACCACGGGGGCCCCTCATCTTTGCGGACGACGCGAAACGAGACTACTTTTTCCCGTCTCGTCGTCCCGCTTTTTGCATCGTTATCGCGTATCAACCGCGTGGGTTATGGATGCCTAGATGCTTTGCCAACACAGCCAAGATTAATCGTGCCTCGATCCGATCTCGAGCATTTACCCGTTTACCTTTCTCGTTTTCCAATCGATTGATTAAAAATTTTTACGTTAAACGTATAATCAATCGTCGTTCGGTTCCTTACAAATTTCTACTTTCGATTGGAGAATTCTTCCAAGATTTTTATTAGCCGAAAAAAAAGATAGATCGTAATTGTTCGATTTCACGTATTGTTAATGATTTTCTTTTCAATCTCGTCGCGTACGATTCAATTCCGTTTTAAAAATTTTTTTAACAAATGATCGTCAAATTCGCAATCGTGACTTTATAACGGATTACGTTATCTTATTGAATAACGTAATTAATAACCCAAACTAGGAAAAGGAAACTATTACTAACTACCCGTCCGACGAAACATCGATCGAAAAATCTCGATTCTCACTTAATAACAATCTATAACAATCCCCTTTCATCTCGATCCCGAAAATTACATCTTTTCTCGCAATTTTCAACGATAATACATAACTCGAAGCGGAGAAGAAAAAAGCAAGAAGAAAGCGAGAGAGCGTGCAAGAGCGTAGCGAGTTGAAAATAAGTGTAGCCAGGATGAGAAAAACGAGGAGCGGGATGAGCGAGAGGGGCGATGAGAGATTACGAAGGAGGCAGAGAGTGGAGGGTCGACGTGCAAGGAGCAACGAGGAGCGGCGAGGCTTTGGCGGGTCTCGATTCCTATTAGAAGCCCACCTAGAGAAAGCAACACAGCCGTGCACGAGGAACAAAAAGGGGGGAAAAACGCCCGAAAGCCGAGTGAGGGGAGAGAGGGGGAGAGAGAGAACCGGTCCTATGTCGGGCCCCGTGGCCTCTGATTCCTCGCCTCGATTCCCTTCCTCGCCTCTCTACAGAGCTTTCGAGCAACTCTCTCGTACGATCGAGCTTAGATCCCTCCTCGAATTCAACACCGTTCCCTCTTTCCTTTATTTATCCCATTCAAATCACAATTTACCAATCTAATTGATACTGAAGTAGTAAATAAATAAATAATAAATAATAGTTTTTTTTTTTCGTTACATGTTTCGAGACGTTTATATTTGAAGTATTTTTTTATACGATAAACGTATAAATAATCCAATTATATTATTTATGTATTTAAATTAATACATTACATCGAAATATATTTTAAAAGAAAACGAAGGAATCACAGATACGAAGGAGGCCGAAGCGCGAACGATCTCAAACGCGCACAAATAATTTATAAACGAACGAACAAACGCGGGATGTATAATAATAACCCCTTCCCCCCTCCCCTATTGAAACGAAACGATCCGATAATGACGGCCGATAATTAATCCACGGATATTCGAAAGGAAATCGCGTTCTTTGCAAATAATTGTCGCCGCCCACCGGAAACCGCCGACCATCTTTTTGCCACCATCTTTTAGTAGACGCGATCAAACCGCTTGATATCTGTCCAACGGTCAACCACGATACCCATCCACGAGCTATTATTTCTCTTTCCCTTCCTTTTTTCTTTCTTCCCCCCACGGCGTTTTCCCCCTTTCTCCTCGTTTTCGACGACGACCCATTGAGAAACTCGAGGATCCCTTCTTCTTTCGAGGGAGGATTCTTACGAGGAAATACCCGGCCACCTCGTTAAATTCGATAAACCGGCTGTACATCGGGGCAAAATATGG
>NW_006263651.1:780471-781244 GCF_000469605.1 Apis dorsata | reverse complement strand
GGGGGATCCTTGAGAGGATCGTTTCGAAGAGTTTCGTTAATTGGTGCGGATGGACGGAAGGGAGAAGGGCCGTTTCGTATCGAAAGCGATTTTCGAAAATAATATCGACGGCGTTAAATGATTCGCGGACGGACGGTATCTCGGGTAACGGGGCATTCATCTCAATTAGAGAGGCGGCACGAACTTATCGTGTCCTGTCGCCACTATCGAGGCCGAGAGTGATTGATGCACCGGCCGATTGAATTGGCGAAGGGCGAAGAATGCGGTGGCCGATTAGCACCGGCCGATTCGTTCTCCTACAACTGCGATTATAGGGGAGGGAGGGGAGGAATGGCGGTGGCAAAGTCGAGGGAATTATGCATGCACGGATATCCACGCGTTGGCGTTCTTAAATCGTTCCTTCGATTTTACGTAACTCCCTCGCTTGCGTAAAATAAGATATAATATTCTCTCCTCGACGATAATAATTTCAAACGATGAATGACGCAAAGTGAGAACGAGATACATATTTTTGGAAAAAATTGCTCGTTAAAATGTCGTTTAAAATCGAAGTATTATACGAGAAAGGTTTAAATTTGCGTGTAAAACAAACGTCGTTTCGTTAAAAACAAAGGGGAGGAACTCACGTGGTACTGTTTGGCGCAGAATCGAGCTTGCAGACACTTGAGCACCGCGTCCTCCGTCAGAGGTCCAGGTAGATGAATGAGGTCGTCCAAGGCCGTGGAAGTGGCAGGCCCGGGAGAAGCCGCGGCACCTTTCGGGAGACATCGATG
>NW_006263651.1:779428-780426 GCF_000469605.1 Apis dorsata | reverse complement strand
CCTGGTTGCTCTTCGCGTTTTTCACGTCGGCGATAATGCTGGAGATCGGCGGCGAGCGCAGGCAGCCCAGCGCGGTCACGCACGAAACTATACCGTCGTCCGGGATCCCATTGTGCCGTTTCGGTGGGTCCAAGTCTGTTCAAACGTGTCAAACGCTCGTTATTATCGATTTCTACTTTCTTAATTACGTATTATTCGGTATTATTCGAAAATAGCGTTACGTTAAATCGTTAAAACCGAAATCGAACCGAGTCACATTCGCTTGTTTTAGATTTTTAAAAAAGTGTTGCGTTAAAGAATCTTGGTGCTATCTCCAAGTCTGGTTGTTATAATTTTTCGAAAATAGCCGTAATAGGCGTAATAAAGTTTAAAACTGTCGAATCGAGTCACATTGATTAGTTTTAAATTTTTAAAAAAGTGTTGCGATACGTTTATGAATTTTGGTCCAGCATTCAAGTTCGGTTGTTACAATTTTTAATAAAAATAATCATAATACTTAGAACCGAGTCACATAAACAGTTTCAGATTTTTAAAAAATTATTGCGATACGTTAAAGAATCTTGATCCCGTCTTCAAGTCCAGTTGTTACAATTTTTAATAAAAATAATTATAATACTTAGAATTGTCGAGTCACATTCACTGGTTTTAGATTTTTAAAAAAAGTGTTGCGATACATTAATTAAAGATTAATTAAAGAATCTTGGTCCTATCTTCAAGTCCAGTTGTTACAATGTTTAGTAAAAATAATCATAATAGAACTGTCGAATCGAGTCACATTGATTAATTTTAGATTTTTAAACAATTGCTGCGATACGTTAAAGAATCTTAGTGCCGCCTTCAAATCCGGTTATAATTTTTCGAAAATAGTTAAGGTTAGAATTATCGAGTCACATTCACTGGTTTTAAATTTTTAAAAAAGTGTTGCGATACGTTAAAGAATCTTGGTCCTATCTTCAAGTCCGATTGTTACAATTTTTAATAAAAATAATCATGATACT
>NW_006263651.1:777510-779047 GCF_000469605.1 Apis dorsata | reverse complement strand
AATCGAGTCACATTGATTAATTTTAGATTTTTAAACAATTGCTGCGATACGTTAAAGAATCTTGAATGTCGTCTCCAAGTCCGGTTGTTACGATTTTTCGACAATAGCCGTAATACTTAAGGTAAGAAACCGAGTCACGTTGATTACGGTTTAAAATTTTTAAAAATCGTTGCATCGCATTTTTTTTTACGTCGCGTTGAACAATCGAGATCGAGATAAGAAATATATAGGATAGTAAGTTTCAACGTTGTTACCAAACATTTTCACTCGGAGAAAGAAACGGGCGGAGGAGAGAAGCGTACGAGAGAAGCGTATTCAAACGTATCGCGGTTAACTGTACCCGTGTGCAATTTCGCCAGGCGGGGCTCGATTAACCGGAAGGGATTCGAGATCAGATGCGGCGTACCGAGCCACGTGAACCGCTTTTGCCGGCGCGCAAACATTTTTATTCTTCTCGGCTGGAAATCGGCGCGAAGGGCTCACGTCCGAATAAACCGCAAACTCCCTCTCCCTCTCTCTCTCTCGCGCGAGCTCATATTTTTTTATGCCTTTTTTTTTGTATTCCATCGAATCGAACGGATAGAAAAGTCGCAAAAAAAAAAAAAAAAGAAAGAAAAAAAAGGTGGAGTGAGGAGAGGGGGAATGGATAAAAACAAGCAGAGCCAAAATCCGGGAGCGGAGAAATGGTAAATAAATCATAAAACGTTGGGGAAATGGCAGTTCTGTAAACAGACGCGTTTACCGTTCCAATGATTTCGCGGGTTCCAAAGCTTCGAACTCTGGTTTTATTTAAAACATCGCGTACAACACCCCCACCGCCCCACGGGGAAAAAGCCGCCCTCGCTGTGTTCTATCGCGAATTAACGTAATGACGATATTACGCGCCGTTTAAATATTAACGAGCTCGGAACGGACTCGATGAATGTCCAAGTGAACGGTACGGCAGCTCCCGATTTACATATATACCGCGATCCGTTTTAATTCGCAATAATCGACAGCACTCGTCGCTTATCCGGCCGAGTTACGTAATAAATTCCACGGCAAACATTCCCTCCCCGACTATCCCCGGGACGGTATTCGATTCCGATCGACACGCTGTTCGGACGATCGAACAGACTTAAAATATTAAATCGCGGCGTGTATTAATCGATTCGTCCGAAATAAATTCGTATTATTAACCTCCTGTTACTTGAAAAAACTTTTCCATCGATATAACAATTCACCCTTCGTGAATCGTAAACCATTTACCTACCACTTTTCCCTTTTTCCCTCATACTCAAACCTCGAGCGAATCGTAAACCCTAAATCCTAAATCTTGGAGGGGAGTGGAGGAAAAAAATGCACGTAAACGCATGGCTACTCCAACGGTAACAACAACGTCCAATCCCATATCCGTAAGGCAAAGCCGCAACGTCCCGGCCGAATCCGTGACACGGAGGGTGGGCGGGCGCGCGTGCACAGCGTTGCACGTACGCAGCACCGCAGCATACTGACCGGATATTAAATTATTAGCAGCGGTCGAGTTGTGGCCGAGCGT
>NW_006263651.1:775941-777091 GCF_000469605.1 Apis dorsata | reverse complement strand
GGGCGCGGGGGACGATGGTACCCCGCCCTTTTCCGGGCTCTTGGACAGGGGCGCGGAGGCGGCGCTGTTCGGCCCTGAATTGTTCGGCGGCTGGTTCACGTGCAGCCGGTTCCTCAGGGTCACCAGTTCCGTGCTCAGGCTCCTGAGACGCTGCTGGAGGTGCACGGCTTCGTTCGAGGACGAGGCATCTGAAACGAAAACGTTTGCTAGAATCGTTCCGATTCTTCTTATCTATGGGTGATGACGAAGATGTGTTTATTGGAATCCAGATGTGCGTGAGAAAAATAATATAAGATAATAATAATTTGGATAAAAGTATATTTTTGTTCGCGCGGAAGAAAACAGCGTTGGTTTCGTAGATATGTAGAAATGATAGGAAAGATCGATTCAACCAGCTTTTCGTCACTCGATTAACATCGTGTTGATCACGGATTCAGCAACAATGGAAACTTCTCGGTTCGGAATTAACGATCTCCATCGAGGATTATATATACGATTTCATATCCGTATTTCATATCGCATTTCATACGATATCGATTAAAAGCGATACAAATTTTTCTTTCTATAATATACCTCTATCGATCGAATTTATCCAATTGCAAATAATTGCGTGACATTGAAAAAAATGGATCGATCATGCGAAGCACGTTCCCCCGTCGGCGAAATCCGATCGAGAATCGAAATCCCGTCGGATCGAAGGGAGGGGGAAATTTGGAAGAACGTTCAACCGGCGCGGGGTGGATAGCTCGCTCGGTCGGTAAAAATGGCTCGGTACGTAGGGGAATGTTTGTTATGCGCGGTGGGTGGTTGGCAAACGAGGGTACGCTTCCTGGCGGCGATAAAAGGGTTATTGCGCGTTTCGCTCGCGAGCAAACACCGCCAAATTCGCAAATTCGTGGTCGTCCCTCGTTTTCTAAATGAATTATTTCTATATCGGCGAAATGGCCGAGCGGCCTCCCGACTTCTCTCGCCTTCCTCCCCTTCCTGAATTTTCCAACGTGTCCACGTTATAGGCAATTTAGCCGGGGCAAAGGCGGCAACGAACGAGCCCCCGTTTACGTTTAATAGCCGACTGCCAACCCCCGTGGAAAATGTACTTAGCGCAACAAGCCCCGTGTTGCCGTGTTGAATATTTCACGTGGAAATTGCA
>NW_006263651.1:769206-775759 GCF_000469605.1 Apis dorsata | reverse complement strand
AAAAAAAAAAAAAAAAAAAGAAAAAAAGAAATTTCCCGCCCTCGTTAGCCATTGATCGCGCCACGTGGAATTATTCATTTAGCATCGTAATAACGGCACACACGATAATATTCCACGAGCTCGTTAATGCACGATGGAGTAGGAGTAGGATCGATACAAGTGTGTGTGTGTGGGACGAGGAGGGGAGGGGTGATTCTTCGTCGAACGGATAAATGCGGAAACCGCCGGTGTTTTCTTTTCGATCATCTCTGAAGAGTTCGACTTGAAGAGGGATTATTGATATTAACCTTTGCCTTTCTTTCTTTTTTTCTCTCTCTTTCTCTCTCTCGTCGACCGAATCGAACGAAGAAGAAATCCAGAGGAACCAGTTTTGAGAAATTTTAATCGAGAACGATCGCTCTTCTTCCATTCGTTTACGTTATTTATTATTGCGCATCGAATCCGCGCACCATTCTATCATCGCAGAAAATCTAATCACGGGAAAATGTAAGGAAGAATTCGATCAAGGGGAGGGGAAAATTATCAAGGAATTAACCAGCGCGGAACATTGAAACGCGGTTTTCAAACGGGCACCAGTTCGACGGGTTTCACGAATATGGGACACGAGAGAGGCTGGTTCACGCGGCACGCAGATACGCGGTCGTTTTGTCATAGCGAGCGGACGTGTTCGTTTTTTAAATTGTACCGATTAGAAACCAGTATCCCGTAACCCGCGTAGAAAACACGTCTGAAAATATCCTAAAAATCGATGGAAAATTCCGATAACACCCGACATTTCTTTTCCTTCTTTTCTTTTAATAGTTCGAGTAACAGTAATCCCGATATTATATCCGAGGAAGAAATCCTGACAATTTAATTCCCCTTCTTGAGAAAAATGCGATGCGAAGAACCGCGAGCGGAAGCGGAAGCGGACTCGGATCTTTTGACAGCTGCTTCTTAACTCTTTCCTCGCTCCAATGAGGAGAGCAGAAGAAGCATACACCTCGAGCAGTGCACCTGTTCTCATCCACGTGGTCATTAATGTCACGTAGCTGCGGCGAATTAGGACGATTCTCTTGCCTTTTTTTCTTTTCTCTCGCGTCTCAATCTCATCCCCGACGCAACAATTCTTCCTACGAATTTTCACACGTTGTTAGAGATAGTAACCTAATCGATAATAGCATCGATATAAAATATAAATGTACGAGATATCGAGGGAGAAGAAGAGAAACGGACGGGAAGGATGATTTTCTTCGTCTACCTCTCACCACCTGAGCCTCACCACCCTCTGTTAATTCGCCCCTGCGAAAGACACCTGTCGATCGAGTGTCAAGGGGTCAGGGCACACGAAGAGCCGGCACACACCTGTCAACTGTACTTGATCTCACTCGCTCGCGTGACAGATCCCCCTCGTTTCTCCGACTCTCGTTTCAACGTCTCCGCGCTATTGTGTCTTGGATTAACGGTACCCTGTGGACGGCTGTCTACGAGCCGAGTCAGGAATACCGAGATCCTCGCGAGTTATTCACGAGAAACGGGAGCAATCCCGCGAGAAAGCTAAGCGTGTAACGGACAGACAGGCCACGACATCTCTCGTTCCTTCTGATGGGGGCTGGAAAATGGTGGAAAAAGGTGCCATTTCCTTCCTTCCTTCCTTTCTTTGAAAACTTGCGAAAAACTACTGCTACTCTTTTCTCTCTTATTTCTTTTCCTTTTCTTTCTCTTTTTTTTTATTTTTCTTTTCTTTTCTTTTCTTTTTTTTCGTTTGTAAGAGAAACATCGCGCCGGCTCGAAAAGGTGGTTCGTTTTCCGAAGGGGGTGAGGAGACGCGTCGAACACTCGGAGGCGAAGGAAGTGTGACTTTCGAAATAATCACTCCTTTCCGGGCGACGGCGCCCGAGGAATCGAGATTTACGAGCGACCATAGCGCTCGTACACTTGGCTTCTTTTCGCTCCACTCTACCCTCTGACTCATTCACCACGCCACCATTTTCATTCATCTTTACGCCAATTCGCCATCTTCTTTTTTCTTCTTCTTCTTCTTCTTCTTCTTATACGAAGAATAATGCTTTGTCACGCTTATTCTCCAGAATGGAAAATATGTACTTCTCTCTCTCTATATATATGTATATATATAAATTTTGATTTGTTTTCACTTTCATGGATACGATTGATTGCAACGGATCCTCTTTGAAAGATTTTGTTTCAGATATGAAAATAAATTGTCGCCGTGTTCTCTTTTTCAAATGTACAACGTTGCGAAAGATCGTGAATGTCGATTATCGTGCAACCACGTCGAATACAGATCGTAACGTCTGAGAGAGCGGCGCGTAAATAATGCAACGCGCGTCGGCCGATTCGCGAGCCGCCGTTAAATAAGTTATTTCCTCGAGCCTGTTACGAAACTAATCTCGTATCCGGAAGTTAGTGGCCATTAGAACCGGTCGTACGGACTATATATAGATTCTCGAATTAAAAAAAGGAAAGCAGGAAGAATATTACGAGGAGAAATTAACGAGGAGAGCAAATATTTAAAAAAAAAAAAAAAGGGAAAAAGAAAGAGAAAAAGATAATAAGATGAAAGATAGATTTTGGCTCGATAGAGAGTCGAGGGAGAGTCGAGGAAAAGAGAGGGGATAGTGAAAAGGACGAAATCAAAACGAGGAGAGAGGGATTAAAAGTCTGGGGAGAGAGGAAAGTGGTGACAAAGAGAATAAATAGTAGAAAAAAAGAACACTGGAGACCAAAGAGGGGGTGGAGTCAAGAAAAAAGCCGAAAGGGAAGAAAAAGAATAACTAACGAAGGGAAGGAGAGAGGATAATCAAAGAAGACAAAGAAAGAGAGAAATTCAAAGAGAGAAAGAGAAAAAAAACAGGAAAGTATACGAAAGATCAAAAAAAATGACACCACGTCATGGATCGTGGTAGAGAAGATAAAGAGAAGATCTGAAAGAATAAAAAAAAAGAACGAATAAAAGAGTTTGAATGAAAGAAAGCACGGTTCGTATTATCGCAACGAGGAAAAAGTTCAGTTCGATCCGTTTTGCGGACGGTTAAACGCACGATTCGTATATATCGAGGAACGTTGGATGTCGGTCGAAATCGATGATATTTATCCCTGTGAAAGCATTTTCACCCTCGTGAAAAATATATTTTTAAATCGGTCCTTCCACGTCCGAATCGAAACATGGAATTGATCGACGACCGAAATTATAGAGAAGACGATTTTTAGACGACGACGTGAGTTTCGTGAAAAATTCACAATTATCCGATCGATACCACACTTGAGAGAGAAACTTGGACGAGCCGGCTTTTTAACGGAGGCGAGACGAAAAATAATTCGGATCCTTTCGATCGATGTCGTTTTCGAGATCGTCGCGCCATCTAAACAGAGTCGAAACGTCGAGACGAATTCGGATACCTTTCGACGAATTAATTGTAATCTTCCCTTATTATCGTTTCAAACTTCGAGGACGACACTTTCCATCTGGAAGACTTTACGTATGCGGGAGAGACGAAACGGAAAGGGTCTCGGCAGGTATACACCGGACGAGGGGCAGGTCCTAGCGCGGCGGAATTAAAGCGAACAGGTACCCTTCGGGTGTACCTGAATGCCCGTTCGAAGAAAAACAGGTTCCTTTTCGTCTTCTTCCTCTCACGGCCACTTCTGTCTACACCACGTTCGCGTTAACACCGAAGAAGAATCGTCTTCTAGCCGGAATACGGTCCTCTGTTATGAGGAGGGACGAGTACGAGACGAAAGGGGAGAAAGGGACGGGGAGCTTCCCCCTCTTTTATTCGCGGCCAGGGACACGTAGTCAGAACCTAGCCAACATTCGTTATTGCGATTCCAACTTGAATTCTAACTGGATTCGTGGCATGGAATTGGTCGATCCCTCTTGTGCGAAAAGAAATGCAGATTTTTTTCCACCACTTCTCACAGGAAACGAGATGCGAGAATGAGTACAGAGATGGAAAGATGTTGAACCAATCTTGAGGATCCCTATGGAGATTATAGAGAATTGATCGTTTTTTTAATTTTTCGAGAAGAGGGGAATTATGTGAGAACGAATATCTGAAACGTAGAAACGTGTTACAGATATCTTAACAAATATATTTAGACACGATGTTGCCGTAGAGAAGCGAAAGGAGGATCCTTATGGATCGTTATAGGGAATTGACCGTTTTCTTAATTTATCGAGAAGAAGGGAATTATGTACGCGAGAACGAATATCTGAAACGTTACAGATATCTTAACAAATATATTTATACACGATGTTTTAGAGAAGCGAAAGGAGGATCGTTATAGGGGATTGATCGTTTTTTTAATTTTTCGAGAAGAGGGGAATTATGTGAGAACGAATATCTGAAACGTAGAAACGTGTTACAGATATCTTAACAAATATATTTATACACGATGTTTCCTTAGAGAAGCGAAAGAAGGATCCTTATGGATCGTTATAGGGAATTGATCGTTTTCTTAATTTATCGAGAAGAAGGGAATTATGTACGCGAGAACGAATATCTGAAACGTTACAGATATCTTAACAAATATATTTATACACGATGTTTCCTTAGAGAAGCGAAAAATATATATCTTAAGAGTTGCAACGATTGTATTTATAGAAACTTAAAATCGTCCTCGAATTCGATCGTGATTATCGAATTCGTAATGCAATTTCAGTACTCGAAATCACACGATACCGCGAAAGATGTAACTGTATCTGTTTCAAGGAATCTCCCTCTGTGAAGGATTCGCAAAGTGAGAAACTAAAAGTGCGAGGAAAAAGAGGAAACAAAAAGGGAGGACCGAAAACGGGGAGGACTATCTTAAACACGGATGTTCGACGCGACCGGTCAGATAAAACTCGAAGACGAATCGATCGAAATACCTCGCATTCCATCGAAGGAACCGCTTTCGAACGGGGGATCATACGCGATTACTCCACTGAGTGAAAGAGATCGCGCCATCGATCGATTCTCTCTTCCTTCGTTTCGAATACGCTTGCTTTCGAAATAAAAGAAAAGAGAAAAAGAGAAAGAGAAATGGAAAAAACTTTGTTCGCGCGCAAACGCGAAAAATTCCTTGAAACGATCACGCGAGAGAATGGTTGGTGAACGAAAACAAGATTATGGAGGGGATAGAGATCGATGAGGGATTTGTCGAGGATTTCGAGCGGGAAAAGTTGAAACAGCGCGTAATCGGTTTTACACGCGGTTGCTACTCGATTAACGCGCAACAACGCGAAGAGTCGAAAAGCCGCGGCTTGGAATGGGGGGGGGGAAAAGCCTCGTAATCGAGCCACGAGGGAAGTTTCAACCCTGGTTGGAAAGACCGAACTAACGACGAGGATCGTAAAAAAAAAAGTTTCGAAAAAAAAAGGACAAAAAAGGGGGGAGGGAAAAAAAGAGAGAAGCAGTTGCAGAAAAGCGGGAAAAGGGGGATAAAAGCGTTTTACCGGCGAACACTCGCGGTAGGCGAGATCGAAATTTTTTAGTCCATCCCCCCCTCCCTTCCTCCCTCTCTCCGGTCGGGGCACGGTAAATAGAACGAAAATTTTAATTGGCGGATGCCAAGAAGGGGGAGGGGGTGGAAAAAAGGAACGATGCCGCGGAAAAACAGTCGAGTGGAGAAACAGGGGGCGAAACTTTCAACTTCCCTGTAATTCGGCGGTTTTACTCTCGAAAAGGGGGAGTTGGAGAAAGAAAAAAAAAAGAGGTTCGAATGCTACGTTAACTACGAAGAATTACAGGCTTTTTATCGAGCACAAGGGGAAATTTCTCTAATTTTTCACGTTTCGCGAGCTGTGTTTCCTTCGTCTTTATTATATAGGGATCGTANGATCATCTTACGATCCGAATTTCAATTATTCGAATTTTCTTTTTCGAAGGGGGAGGGGGGGGGGAGAGAGTGAGGGACCCGCAAACGCGTGCCCCTCCATTAAGAAGAGCATTAAGCACCACTTTCTCTCCAGCGCGGTGTTTAAAAATATTCTTCCCATCTGCGAAGATTCCGGAAGATGGAACCAGGCCAAATGTAAAATTCCTCCGAATTTCTACCGGTTCCCGTCTTTTTCTCAAAACGATATTTGCGGCGATCGAGGAAAAAAGTCGAGTGTTGGACGATGGCGTAAGTATTTCTCCGGAAGAAGAATTTTCGTGGACGAGAGCAGGGACGATTCGTGCATTATTTTCGCGCGAAAACCGATGACGGTCGGCTCCTGGGAATGCGTGTACTTTCTGAGAAGCGGAAGAAAGTCGACGCGAAAGATACGCGCCGATGACTACTACCTTTTTCACGACCTTTCGAGCGAAACCGAAACTTACACTCGACGAGGCAGCTGACCTAAGCGTCGATACACAAAGGAGCCTCGAAAGAAGAAAGACAACGAATTTGTGTGCGTTTGTGTGCATGCATGAGAAAGGCAAGCTCGACCTCGGGGTCTAATCAGATGCGAGTTAATCCAGGCTGTTTCTCTACCCTTAAGGATCGTCCACACACGTGGAAGAACCTGGATCATGTTTTAAAACGATCGTGGCTTATTAATACTTGGAATTGAAATTCTTGGTTAACG
>NW_006263651.1:763775-766983 GCF_000469605.1 Apis dorsata | reverse complement strand
AAAAAAAAAATTGTGAAACACTGGACGCATCTCGAATCCATCGCTACCTATCTAATCTATCGCCACAATGCGAGTATTCATCAGTGTACAAGATATTTCCATTCTGATCTCATTTAAAAATCTTAAATATTCGATTGCTGTCAAGTTTTTCGAGTATCGAAAGGAAAAATTGTTTGAAAAGCACGCAACTCGAGTCCATCGCTACTTGTCTACGACACAATGCGAGTATTCATCAATATACAAGATATTTCCATTCTGATCTCATTTAAAAATCTTAAATATTCGATTGCTGTCTAGTTTTTCGAGTATCGAAAAGAAAGATTGTTTGAAAAGCGGTGCACGCAACTCGAGTCCATCGCTACTTGTCTACGACACAATGCGAGTATTCATCAGTGTACAAGATATTTCCATTCTGATCTCATTTGCGTCTAATTGAAAAATCTTAAATATTCGATTGCTGTCAAGTTTTTCAATATCGAAAAAATTGTTTGAAAAGCGGTAGACTCGAGTCCATCGCTATCTGTCTACGCGGCAATATTCGTCAGTGTACAACATATTTCCATTCTCATTTGCATCTGATCTAATTTAAAAATCTTAAATATTCATGTAATTGTTGTCAACCCCGAGTTTTTCGAGTATCGAAAGGAAAGATGGTCGCAACTCGAGTCCATCGCTAGCCGCCTATGCACAATGCGCGCTCGTGTTTATCCTCGTCCTCGTCGGTGTGAGGCACGTGGTGCACAGGCCAGAGACAGTTGCAGTGGATGGTACACTCGCTTAGGCCGTTGCCCCGCATAAATCCAAGCGAGAGAGAATCGTGAAAACTCTCTCTCCGCTCGGCTTCGTTCCATCAAGTTTCGAAGATGGGTCAAGGGAGGAACGTTTCCTTGGGAAAGGGATGTCGCCTTTCTCGTTCGACGTAAACAAATCGACCTCCGATCTCGCGTCGAAAAACGCGATCCATCGTGTCGAGGATGTTATCCTCTACTCTAGTCAACGGGGCTTGGCCAATGGGGAGAAGGGAGAAGATCGGCTAATGTTTAACCATGTTGGAATTTAATTTTCCCTCCCTTCTTTCTTTTCCCCGCTTCCGTCGATCCGAAGATCGGAATAATCCAATCTAAAGGATATCCTACGAGATCAGATGCTTCTTTTTAGATAGATTTTGATGGGATCGAAATGGGATCGATAGATCGCTGTAACTGTATAGTCAAGTTTTTGCCTCCTATACAATCTTCTACTTTTCGTTTTTCTCGCTTCCTTATCGTGACTCGTGAGAGGAAAGAAATAAGATGGGCGAATAATATGGCGAATGCTCGTTCCTCTCCACAAGAATCCGTGGCTTCAGATTGCCAGAAAGCGATGGTTAACGACGCTCCAGACTACGCGATGTATAGCGTAGCAGATACCTTGAATCCCGAGTGGCGAGCGAATCGTTAGAACTATTCGTGAGTTGGCTCGAAGAAGAAAAGAAAAAAAAAAAAGAAAAAGAAAAAGAAAAGAAAAGGAAAGAAAAGAAAAGAAAAATTTCGAAAAAAATGGTAAAAATTATCTGTAGGCATTCCAGTTATCCGGGACACGGAGGGAAAAAAATCGATTGGAACGATTGGTAACACGGTCGTTCTTATAATAAGAACAGGGGTTTAAATCGGTCTTATCTGATCCGATAAGTTCTTTGAAAGCGAGCCGGGGAACGTTTAATGATCGCGGGATAAAAAAACGAACGAAAGGACGAAGGAAAGAGAGAAAGAGGGAAAGGAAGGAAGGAAGGAAGGAAGGAAAGAAGGAAGGAGGGAAAAAGAAGGGTTGGAATCGGCGTGGAGGTCTTTAATGACGTAACAAAAACTACTAATTACTCGGGCTAAGATAATTCCTGAATACAACGTGGCACAATGTAACGATATCTCGAAAGATCTCTCACGTCCCGGGGACAATTATGCGTGCTTTTCCTGCAAGAAATATAATTACGAAGCCCGAGGCCGCGTGACCGTTTCCTGCCCTCCTTCCATCTCGCTCCGTTTCGAGAGATCGAAACGCTTTTGTCCTCGTAATTGCGATCGTGCAATCGACAATCCATTCCCTGCGACCGTATCTCTCCCCCTCCCCTCCCTTCCTCGGCAACTAATCGACGTAATCTTCTTTCAGGGAATCCTTCCTGGACGCTTCTTACCCTAACCTACGAATTATCCTCTGAATTCTTAAAAAAAAAAAATATGAAAGGAAAAAGTCGAAAAGAAAGAAATCTTCTCGGTAGATGAAATAAAAAAAACAATATACGAGTCTATATTTCTAAAAGAAAGAGTTTTATTATTGGATTTTGAAAAAGAAAAAATAATGATCAAAGAGAGCCGAAATCTCTTTCGTATTATTCTTTTGAATTCTTCGAAAATAAAATTTATCGAAAAGAAAGAAATCTTTTTCTCTAGATGAAATTAAAAAAAAAAGAATATATAACAAGTCTATATTTCTAGAAGAAAGAGTTTTATTATTCTAGATTTTGAAAAATCAAAGAGAACCGCAATCTCTTCGATATGAATTCTTCAAAAAATATAAAACTTTATCGAAAAGAAAGAAATCTTCTTCTCTAGATGAAATAAAAAAAAAAATAAACAAATTTATATTTCTAGAAGAAAGAGTTTCTATTCTGAATTTTGAAAAAAAAAAAAAGAAGAAATAATAATCAAAGAGAGCCGCAATCTCTCCGGTACGAATTTTTCGAAAAATATGAAACTTTTCGAAAAGAAAGAAATCTTTTTCTCTAGAAATTAAAAAAAAACAATATACGAATCTATATTTCTAGAAGAAGAAAGAGTTTTACTATTGGATTTTGAAAAAAAAAAGAAAAAAAGAATAATCAAAGAGAGCCGCAATCTCTCGTCGATGGAAATTAAGGAGTCGATGACGATCAATGGCGGCACGATCTCGTGATCGCGGGAAACGCGGTGAACGCCACAATGTGAACGGCCATAAATTTGATCGTCGCGGATCGTGTGCACGTGTTCGAAGGTAACCATCGAGTTTCGATTAGCCAATCACTCTTGTTTCGGTTTACTTAACGATAATAAACGGAAATCGGTATCGGGAGAGAATGTTTGGGAAAATCGCTCGCCGAAAGGCTCGTTCCACGTAAACGAGGAGCGCGAGAGGAAATGCGTGGGCGTGGGAGCGAGAGGACCGAGGGAAGAGGCCGAGTTAGAGCGTGGAGTTC
>NW_006263651.1:760528-763623 GCF_000469605.1 Apis dorsata | reverse complement strand
CGGAGGAGGAGGAGGAAGAAGAATCGTGACGGAGGCAAGTCGGTGCAAGGAGTCGGACGATGATTCAGAGACTCTCGTTTCTCTTCCTCCTCCCCTCCTCCCCCTTTCTCCCGCTTTCGTTCAAGGAACAGCGCGAAGAAATGATGGGTGAAAACGATGATAAAGCGTTTAATGTTTCGGTGCGTGGTTTATGGGAGGAAACAATACGCCCCGTGGGGATTAAACGTATAAAGTAAGAGTTACGATTGCTATCGCGAACGAGAATCAACCCTGATGAGATAATAAATTTCATTAATCGATTAAATACACGTGAAAACGCGTCCTACGGTCGTACATATTTGCTGCAACGTAAATATACGAGAAGGAGAGATGAAGGAAAAAGGAATCCATGGGGAAAAAGGCGATGCGCGAAAAGGATGTGAAAAAGTATATATATATATTTTTACGCGAACAAGAATAGTGAAATAATGCAACGAAATTTTAATCCTTGTCGCATCGAGGAGATTACGCGTACGTGACGCGAATTACGCGCGACGTATAAATTCTCTAAATAAATAGAATGAAAGGCTTCTAAGCGAAAAAAGATGCGCGTACACGCGAGGGATGTTTACGCGTGTTTTCTGTTACGCGAGCTGTTTGGACGATGTTGTACAGGTGTAGCGCAGGGAGAGGTAGGGAAAACGAGGCGAGAAAAACAGGATGGAGGGATGGAGGAAGGGATATTAAAACATTTCTTCAAAAGGGAATCTTCTAAGAAGAAAGAAAAGAAAAAGGGTGGTGGGGAGGGGAAGTTGAAAGAAGTCGTAAGTGTCCTCCTTCCGCACGGGAGCGTCTCGTACGGAAAAACACGTTTTCTCGCGCGCGACCTCCTCTAATGAATCTTTTAACGACCATCCCCGGAGCGAACGAGTTAATAAAGCAAACACCGATTCAAAGGTGTATGAATGACAGGAAGGTATGGGACCGTAAACCGTGGACCGTAACAGGTAATAGGAAAATCCTCCGGTTTTCCACGGTAAAACGCTTCCAACCTGTCCGTCCGGTGATAAGAATGCAGCGCGTACAGGCAATCAAGAGGTGGAGAAACCGCGAGGACGACTGTTTTAACTGTAAAACGCAGGTAAAACTTGGCTCGTACGATTGCCAGCCAGCCCCCGGTGCGGTTCTTCGGTTTTGTCAGGGGCGTAGCCGATAACACGCGGCGCCCCTCGCCCGCAATTTCACTCTCCCGCGTCCGCGACTGAAATGAATGTTGAGAGGGAAAAAAAAAAAAAAAAAAAAAAACAGCGATTCGATGATGGTACACACGATGGTGCAAAAAGTAGGATTACTGCAGCTCGCAGTAAAAGGGCATAGCCACTTGTAACTTGATTACGGTTCGGACGTTGAACGAAGAGAGCGATGAATAAAGGCGGAACGGGAGGCTTTGACGATCGCGTAAAAGAATGAATGAGAGAAGCAAGAATGAAATTGCAGGGGGAAGAAAAAAGGAAAAAGGAAAAAGGAGAGAGAGAGAGAGATCGTTCAAACCACTCTACGCGTGGAACTTTTTAAGAGCCATTAAAAAATAACGCTCTTAATCCGCGCGGATTTTTACTTCTGGTAGGGCCGGCAACGTTTAAACCTCGTTTCTCGTTTCGATTGTCTTCTTTCCGGATGGGGGAAGAATTATTTAAAATTCGTAAAAGGCGAGGAGGAGGAAGAGGAGGAGGATGAAGAAGAGGAGGAGGAGGAGAAGGAGAGGAGACCATATTTCTCGATCCTCTCGTCGTCGTCGTCGTCCTCCTCCTCCTCCTCCTCCTCCTCTCCCCTCCGCTCGCGGGTATGTCGCATTTAAATCGTGCAACGTCCGTGAAAACACGACTCGACGCGCTCAAAACGAAAAGGACGATCGAGAGCGATGCCCAGTGGCGTACCTTGAAGTTTCTTCTCGGTCTCCCAGAACTTTTGCAGCTCCGTAAAGTACTTGTCCAGTATGAAGACCTTGGAGAGGCCCAGGGTGGCCATCTCAGGTGGTCGAGGCTCGTTATCGGCTAGAATTTTCTTCACCTAAATTCTACTCTGTCGCACCTTATCTTTTTTCTCCCCTCCCTTTCTCTCTCTTTCTCTCTCTCTCTCTTTCTCTTTCTCTTTTTATCTTCTTTTCTCTTCTCTTCTCTTCTCTTCTCTTCTCTTCTCTTCTCTTTCTTTCTTTCCTCACACCACGTCCAACGCACGATGGATGAACGCGCGACAAACACGGGACGATCTTCACGATTTTCACAGATCACCCGCCTGACGTCTGACCAATTGCCAGTTCATNCCACCCCCCCTCCCCAAACTGTCACAAACGGATAAACAGAATAACACACTGGACGAGAGAACTGGACGGATCACATAGCGCCTTCAGATATATATTATACTCTGTTATTTATTATTCACTGTGAAACGCGCACGAGGGAAAGAAAAAAAATCCACGTATCACGAACGGATCTTGAAAAAATCAAAGTGTTACTTTTTTTTTATTTTTTATTTTTTTTTTTTCCTTTCGATCCAGGGACGAGAACGCCAGCTGTAGTATCGGGGGAGGAGAGGGGAAAGGAAATTTTCCTCGAGAAATTTCGAGAAACGCTCGCTCTGCTCGAAAAGCGTCGTTCCCTTTCCTCTCTCTCTCTCTCTCTCTTTCTCTCTCTCTCTTTCTCCTCGAGACTCTCCTTCTCCTTCTCCCACCTCTTGTTCCTTCAAGATCCTCTCTTTCTTTCTCTTTCTCTCTCTTTCTTTCTCTCTCTCTCGCCTCCCTCTCTCTCTCTCTCTCTCTCTCTCTCTCTGTCTCCCCAAGAGCGGAGAGTACGCAGCAGTTGGATAACTTCACCGTGAGAAGCACCTGTCGGTGCGTTTCGTATTAACGTTCGGCAAGTTTCGGTGGAGAAGAGAAGAACGGACGAGAGGTGACACCGAGCCGGGCCCGCGTTCGCAGGAGCACGAAGAGCGTGGCGACTCGCCGAGTTCAACTGGGCGTCATTGTTGCCTGGAACCCACCTCCGTGGCTCCGAGGCCCTATCTCTTCTAAGGTGTCTTCGAGATAACTCGAGGTGGCCTGCCTCACCTGGCCACTC
>NW_006263651.1:757548-760380 GCF_000469605.1 Apis dorsata | reverse complement strand
GGGGGGGCACCGCTCCCCCTCCCCTCGCCCTCCGGCCGGACCGTTGCTCGTGGATGCTGCATGGAAAAATGGCTGGGGCCCTAGACTCGTCCTACCCATCTCCCTCGAGACCCGCGGATCGAGCCCGCGAGATGCGCTATTACGCTCGAGCGGCGAATCGACTATCCCGGCTTATCCAGCACCACCACGTTCGATGAACTGTTGTTTACAAATACAGAGGAGAAGGAGATGGCGAGGGATTGAGAATATGGGAGATCGGATTCCTTTCTATCTTTCTTTTTTTTTTTTTTTTTTGTTTCTTTTTCTTCTCATTTTCCCCAACTGTTTCCTCGAGCACATCTACGATTCTCAGTCGTAAGGATAAGTATAATGATAATTGGATCGTATAATTCGAATTTTTTCTCTTTCTCTCTTTCTCGTAAGAGGAGGAATGAATATCATCGATGCATTTTACAAGTTCTCGTCGTTTTATTCGATTGCGATTTATCGACACTTTCGCCCTCGCAGCGACGAATTGAAAATCGCAAGAGAGATTAATATCACCGCGCAACACGCGATATATACGGATGGACGAAGGATTAACTTTACGTGGTCGAATATCGAACGGATCGATTACGAGATATGAAAAAAAGAAAAAAAAAAAAAAAAACGCAGAGCTTCGTTGCAACGGAGGAGGGAAAAAACCGAGTCACGGATTTTCGACATATATTTTTGACAGGACCGCGTGTTCGACAGCGGAAACACGGCATCTGGTACGGACGATACACGCCGGCCCATCCTCTTCGAAATTCATCATCCCCCGCTTTCATGATCTGATTTGAATCGCGCGCACCGGATGGACACTTGTTTCCTATATATTCGAAACTTGTACCGCACGGCGACACCATGAATTTCACCGCGCTTGGAAAACTTTGAAAACCGAGCCAACCTCTGCCAACCTCTCTCTCTCTCTCTCTCTCTCTCTGTCTCTCTCTGTCTCTTCAGTACACGTAGATGCCCCCGTTCCAGACTAATTGGTCAACGTGTAATTGATCTCGTCCAATTAACCAATATACGGGAACATATACCACCGTTAATTAGGAGAAAAAGGTACACCTTCTCTTCTCGGTGCTCGGCGTATTTTTGCTCGATGGTTAATTGCCTCGTGCGAGACGCTCGGCCATTAGTTATCAACGTTTCCACACAGGATTTCGCGCAAACTTCCCACCTTAATTGCAACAATTTCGTTTAGAGCGGAGACATCACAGACCGGTATTGCGTTTTCGGCAGAGAGAGAAAGAGAGAGAGAGAGAGAGACTTATCGATCCCACGGGATAAACGAATATTATATATATAGCTAAGTCGAACAACAGGCTCATTGTTAATTGCTCGTTACCTGTATTCCACTCCTCTCCCCTCTCCCTCCTGAAGGGGTAGGCCTTCACCCGTGATTTATGCTTCTTCGAAACGGTGAGCGCGGTTAACTTAATGGGCGGAGGGCATTAGAAAACCTTGGGACTACGACTATCCCAAGATATCCCGAGTTCCCCAATGTTTCGTAACCTTCCTTTCAACGGTGGACAATGAAGAAACGATTCCGTTTACGTCTAAACTGTTCGAAAGTGGATTGAAACGATTAACAGGTTGCTTTTCCTCTCTTCTTTCAATTGTAAGATTTCTAAAATGACAACGATTGTTATTATTATTATTATTATTATTTCATTTCGTCGAGGAATAATCACATTTTCATATATGCGTCACGGGGATTTCCTTTCCTTCTTCTATTATTACAATTTACGCGTATATTCAACTTTTCTATGAAAATATGAAAAAGAAAATTCTATGAAAATGGAAAAAGAGAATTCCAAAAGGTTTGCTCCATTTCATTTTACAATTTTTCCAAAAATATCGAGCAACCCCGATTCGATATTTTGACACGATTCATTCCGACGCGTGAAACTTTGAACAGGTTTTCGATGCGTCTCCTAATCCTCCAGCTGGCAGAAGGGCTGGTAGAAAAAGCACAAGGCGAGCGTTCCACCCTTTTCGAGCGGAACACCGCGGACAAAGTGTATGGAGAGTGACACGCGATACGCGCCACCTGACCCGCCTGAATCCGTCGATCCAATGGTTTCTCGAAACTCGCGGTGTCGATCGGCCAAGAAAGAAGCGGAGCAAGAGGAGGGAGGCGGGGTGCGAACGGTGGAGAAACAGGATCGAAGGTGTTTGGCAAATCGATCGAAAGCGATCGGGAGGAGCGCGAAAAGCACGAGGACGAGGAGGAAGGAGAGGATATCGCGGTGAGGAATCCCGAACGGACGTCCCGAAGCGCTGTTCCGCCTTATAATTTTGATCTACAGCGGCGAGAGGAATCCAATATGGCCGCGGACTCGTTCTACGCCGTAAACAGTGAACCGTGCATATTCCACTTTGCATGATCTTTCTCAATTTCCGTTCGACCAACGACCGTGTACTCGATCGTAAATGTATATTAGGTTGTACTACTCTGGTTATCGATCGTTCAATCGACGCGTAATTAGATTAAATTTCGCGACAATCCGAATAAATGTATTCGTCCATCTACGATGATACAATTTCGAGAATCGAGTGGAACAACGAAACGACGAATTCGAAATCGCGTGGAATAGCGAAAAATTTGATTCGGTTTTGGGAAGGGAAGGTGTATTAAAATTTGACTGGAAACTGGGTCACAACGATTCGTCAAACTGCTTCGAGAATTCCGATAATCCCGACTTATGATTAACATTCTCGAGGAGAGTTCGGTCGAAAATTCATGCGATTAGCCGGCTCGAGAGGCAGGAACGCGTCGTTAGTTTCTAGTCGCCCTCCCCT
>NW_006263651.1:751228-757304 GCF_000469605.1 Apis dorsata | reverse complement strand
GCCCCTTCGGCTCCCATTCCTCCGGAGCAACCACTCGCCGTCCCACTCCGTGGGCCTCCTACGACCCTCCGCGGGAGTTAGAGAGGCCGACGGGAAGAAGAGGAGAGGCAAGTCTCTCACCAGGGGCCGACGACCACTACCGGACCCAACTCTACCTCCCCCTCTACCTGCCCGACCTCCTCGAGACCGCGATTATGCGGAGATTAAACTCGGCTCGTTGCTGCGCTCAGATTCGGCACGGAGAGAGTCTTCGTGTCCGAGGGTGTCCGACTTCTTTCCATCCCCGCGGGAGCTTTCGTAGATTTGGAAAGGTAGAGAGCGAAAGTACGACTCTCGTCTCCTCCAAATTTGAGAAAATTTGAAAGAGTTGGGAGATGATTTCGTACAGAGCGATAGAAAAGATACCTGAATTCGAGAGAAATAGTTAATACACGTACGATTCTTTGAATTTGAGAAATGACGATATAATAATTGTTCGATTTTAGAGAGATGGGGAATCCGTTGTACGAAAATCGGATCGATTGTGATACGAATAAGTGTTATTCGAACTTTTTCAACGAGTTAATCTCATAACGAAATATATATAATCTCTGAGATTTCGAGATTTGAGAAGGATAATAGGAGGAATAATAGAGTTGCTCCCTAGAAAAATTACAAGGCAGAGACAGAATTGGGAAGAGATTTTTAGAGATCGATAGCGAAAAGCTAAAAGAGGCAAAGTAGGTCCTCGAGGAATGAGTAGCCGCAAGGAGGTTACCCGAAGGGCCTCACGGCTGATTAACGAGCGCATGCTCGAAAAGTGTGAGAGCCCGAATTTCGAGGACGCGTCAGCCCTCCCAGCGTGGCCACCGGAGCACCTGTCGTGCGTGAGATTTTAAGAGCGTGTCGTTTACACTCCGCCGGCCAAAGAATCCCGAGCCAGCCCGTCTTGTCTCTCCCCAGAAGCCAGAATCGCTCCGACATCTCCACCTCTCCAGATTTATTCCAAATATCCATCGGGAATAAATCCAAACTCGAGAGCTCGATCGAGGGGAAAAAGATTAGAGGAATAACGTATATAACGAGGAGAGGTTGAAATATCGGATAGAACGTTTCCAGAGGCGGGCCTCCAAATCCAAAAATTCACGATGAAGGAACGTAAGATCGTATGTATATATACATATACACACACAAACGAACGAAAACACACGAGGAGCGAAGGAAAAGATCAACGGGCTACCCTCGTTCTCTCGTTCGTTCAGCCTTCTCTCGAGAAGGTTAAGAGAAGAAAGGCGAAGGCGGCGAGAAGGAGGAAGAGGATCCGCTGTTTGCGGTGAAATTCAAATCTCCACCGAGAGATCTTTGCGCCGTGCACGCCCCGCGCAAAACCGGTTCCGTCCACCGATCGAGGAAAGGAGGGGGAGGGCCCGAGCGGGGCCCGTTCCATACCCGCTTCGAGCTAACTCCTGGCCGATAAGGAAGGCAACGGCGAGTGGACGGGTTGGGCCTGCGCAGCACGCAGCACGATCTAGCGGGAGGATCGCGAACACCCGATCCTCGAGGAGGAAAGATCCGTCTTCTTACCGATCCTCGAAAAATGGGCCTTATTCCGCTCCGTGGATGCGTTACCGATCTCTAGGGAAGTAGGTTTCTTTTTTTTCATGACCCTTGAATATTTGGAAGGAAAGGTTCGAAAGATGTTTGCGACGATACGAATAATTAATTAGATTTGTTCGAGGGTAACTCGACAAACTGTACAAGTACGATCTTTAAACAAAATTCTGAAGACTCTGAAAGGTGGAACGATGGTAAATTTGTACGATGCAGGCGCATCATAACTCGTGTACACAAGACCCTCTTGAAAGTTTTACAACCGGGGTTTGAGACAGACCTAGACAGCGCGGACCTAGAGTGTCTTGCTAGAAAACTTCTACTCGAAACTTTGGCAAAAGTTAGTGGAGATTATTGTCCAACGATAACCGAGGATACTACTCATACCGTAAATAAATTAAACATTCCAAGAAATCTATGTACATAATAAAAATCAACGAGTCTATGTAAAAGAAGAAAGAAAAAAAAAAGAAAAAATCAGGAATGATAAAATTTTGACAATCGGGATAGCCGGAGAGAGATTAAATGCGGGCGAATGAGAAATTTCGGACGAAGAGGCGAGCTTCTCTCCACCCTTGTATCACCAGTGTTCACGGCCGCGCGCGTTAATAAAATACAGACATCGAGGCGAGCCATGCGGCACGATTTAACCTTCGATTAAAGGAGTCAAGCCGGTCGTGACTTACCGTAATGAGTCGAGTACACGTAGACCGCATAGATATATATATATATATCAAAGTTATATAAAGCCACGAGAGATAATCCCGAGTGATGGCGCGAGACTCGTCGCGTCACGCTGTTTTTCCCGCGAGGGAAGAAGCGCCAGATTCTGGGTCAATAATTCGCGCGCCGCGTCGACGAGTAATTTGTCATTTTCGCGTACGCATTTTCAAAATTATCCCGTTATTATCCTTTTCTTTTTAATTTTAATTAGAAATCCAGAAGAATTTCTCTTCGACTGCTGACTATATAGTAGACATCTATGCGAAGTTCTCATAATCGGTATCCATATCAAGTTTTTTTTGGTTCAGAATTTTCGCTATAGTCGACATCCATGTGAAAATCTTTAAAATTGAATTATATTTATGCAAAGGCCTCAAGATCCGAATATTGTAATAGGCATCCATAAGTATGAAGGTAGATCCGAGTGTTTGCTATAGTCGATATCCACGTGAAAATTTTTAAATTCGAATTATAGATATTTTTCAAAAGCCTCAAGATTCAAATATTGTAATAGATATCCATATGAAGGTCTACTATTGATATCCATATGAAAATCTTTAAATTCGAATTATAGACATTTTTCAAAGGCCTCAAGATCCAAATATTGTAATAGATATCCATATGAAGATCTACTATTGACATCCATGTGAAAATCTTTAAATTCGAATTATAGACATTTTTCAAAGGCCTCAAGATCCAAATATTGTAATAGATATCCATATGAAGATCTACTATTGACATCCATGTGAAAATCTTTAAATTCGAATTATAGATATTTTTGTAAAGATCCGAGTATTGTATATTATTATAATAGGCACTCATAAGTATAAAGGTAGATCCCAGCGTCCACTATAGTCGATATCCACGTGAAAATCTTTAAATTCGAATTATAGACATTTTTCAAAGGCCTCAAGATCCAAATATTGTAATAGATTATCCATATGAAAGTCTACTATTGACATCCATGTGAAAATCTTTAAATTCGAATTATAGACATTTTTCAAAGGCCTCAAGATCCAAATATTGTAATAGATTATCCATATGAAAGTCTACTATTGACATCCATGTGAAAATCTTTAAATTCGAATTATAGATATTTTTGTAAGATCCGAGTATTGTCTATTATTATAATAGGCACTCATAAGTTTAAAGGTAGATCCCAGTATCCGCTATAGTCGATATCCACGTGAAAATCTTTAAATTCGAATTATAGATTTTTGCAAAAGCCTCAAGATCCAAATATTAGATAATAGATATCCATATGAAGGTCTACTATTGATATCCATGTAAAAATCCCTAAATTCGAATTATATTTATGCAAAGTCCTCAAGATCCGAATATTATAATAAGCATCCTTATGAAGGTAGATCCGAATGTCCACTATCGACATCCACGTGAAGGATCCTCCAGATTCGAGTATCCATATCCATATTCGAAGACCATTAAAACCATTGTAATCGATATCTACAATATCTACAATATCCGTGATCCATACGAGAACTTCTAAATGGTGACAGGACTTTCGAATCCAAGCGTCAAATGTAACATAACGAAATGTGCTCACGTGACGAAAGGAGCGACACGATCCAATGAAAGGTCTGATCTCGCCGAAATTATCCCAAAATTACCGCGAGAGTTACAAGAATAATATGACCGGGTTTCGCGTAGATATTGCCTATTTCCCCGTGCGGATGAATTTCGCGTTATACGGCGGCGAACAGAGTAAAAATTAATAGAAACAGCCGTGGCCAATCGTTTCGATTAAGAGCCGCCCCGTTAACCTAATTGAATCGAAAATTGCGCGCGACCCACTCTCTCGAGGGGAATTTTCACCTGATTGCTCGCGATCAGAAGCGGACGACACTTGGATATTTGAACGTAATCGGGACGAACTAAATGTAATCGGCGAGTAATTAGTCGCGGCCAAGTAACGCGCGTAATAAACGCGTAATCGTGGCGCGGGGGGGAATCGCGTGGTTAAAGAGGGGAGAGTCGTTGCGAGTCGTTCGTTGTTGGCATGCATGTGGTCGTGCAAGAATTTCTCGATTATCGGCCTCGTTAGTACTCGAACGGATAAATATGGAGATAATCGGCGACGAGAAGCCGCCTCGTGCGTCTAAACGGGCCGTTAATTAGTCACGCCTTCGATTAGATGGGTGACGAACGACGACGATCGTTCATTATCGCGCGTATACAAAATGCGTATGTAAACCGATTAGCTTAATCGATTAGCTCTCTTCTTCGAACCTATCTTTTTCATCGTTTCATCTCTATTATCGATCGTGGTTCCGTGACGAGAGAGAGAGAGAGAGAGAGGAATATGTACTCTACACGTTGAATATTTTAATCACAAGTTATATATAATTAGTAAATGATAGGTATATATTACTTTATTAACTTTAAGTACGTGGATACACGTACTTACGTATGTTGGAATCGGCAAAGCATCAACACGATCGATCAATATTTGACGTTCGTTTTCTTATTCGTTCCAGCCTTTTCATACGCGTTCTCATTAAGTAACGCGGAATGATGATGGTACGGTGAAAAGGGGGAAAAGAGGAACGAGCGGCGAAAAAATGCTCGATACGAACCGATCCGCCATCTCTACTACCACTTTGAGGCTCGGTTAAATCTCGATAATTCCGAACGCGCGCACGGGACACGATACTTTTTATTTCTTAAATATCGCGTCGATCTCTTGGCCTTATCCACGAGCGGGCATAAAAATTCCTTCGCCTTCGAACACTTTCTTCGCGGGGACGATAATCGAAATAACGGCGGAATCGAGAGGGTGGACCATAGAGAGGAAATATTGGGATAAAAGGCGAGGCTCTGGCAGCGAGTATTTTAATTAGGGCGGGCTTTCGAGATGGACGATACGCGGAACGAGGGTCTGGGTGGGCGGTGTCGCGCAATCAAGCCTCCCAGAAAACTGGATTATAGCGGCCGTTCGCCTCTTTCCATCTCGTTTTTGTCGCAACGCTTATCAACCGATAAGTCGTGGAACAGGGACGTCCCATTTGCGCCGGGATCCTTTTCGAAGCCGGCTCCTATTATCGGCGTACAACGCGCCTTTGCTGCCCGCGCGAACCGTGACGCGGCCACTTTGTGTCACCCACCGTGAAATAAAGTTCGATCGGGGGACCCTCCGCGCTCTGCGAAATTTCATTTACCCTTTACCATCTTTCAAAGGGGATGGTTCTTGCGCGTCATTTTCTACACGGAAAGGTATAAATGAAGATGTTTCGGGGAATTTTTTTCAACGATTAACAGGAATCGATCGATGAATATTTCACGAAATAACTATGTATGGGATAATATATTATTTCCAAGAAATAACGAAAAGGACTCGNAGGGAATTGATTGATCATTTCACGAAATAACCATGTATGGAATAAGTATTAATATTTTCCAAGCTATGGAAAAAACTTGTTTCGAAGAAAATTTACAAAAGTCGAAATTGTTTCGTGAAACTTTTAACAAATCTTGAAAAGAGAAATTCTTCGATGAGTCGTAGAATAAATATTTCTGCAATCAAAAATAGAAAAAAATAAATAAATAAATAAATAAGAAAGGGGAAAGGCAGCATAGAAGTCTTGTACCATCTTCGAACGAAAATGTAAACGAAGGATTTGGCCGAAACACGCCTTTTCCCGAGTGAGGTAAAAACTTGAGGAGGAGGGGGAGGAGGGAAGCGATCGCGTTTCAGGGATCGACGATCCCGGCGAGGATCGCGGTGACGAGGAATTTTTTTCCGTCG
>NW_006263651.1:746769-750930 GCF_000469605.1 Apis dorsata | reverse complement strand
GGCAGAGGGGGCCGAGAGGGGGGGAGGCAAAAACGCATCGGGTCCGGTGTCACCGGGTGACGGATGGGCCCGTATGCCCGTCCAAGGCCTATCTGGTCCCCACGAATCCCGCTCCTCCGTGTTTACTCGCGATCGCCATTTCCTCCTCCGTGGCCCAACGAACGAACGAGGCCAATCTCGACGCGGAATCAAACGAGAATCACACCGAGAATCGCTCCCGAGTTTCTCCTCTTTTCGTCGCCTACCTATTCCACGCGTAACCGATCGGATTAATCTTCATCGAAATCTCCTCCTCCGTCGAGGGGTCCAATTTTTAATTACATCCTTCGAAACATCGAGCAAATCTGTACGAAAGGGAATTGCCATGGAACTCGATACAATAACTCGTTCGCCAGAGAGAGAGAGAAAGAGAAAGAGAGAGAGAGAGTAACACGTGTCAACCGTATCGAGTCCGCTGTCTTTTTAAAACCTTTCCAAAGGTGGGATGATACCATTCGATCGCGCTTTCCAGATAAACCGCAGCGTTATTTCAAAGAGACGGAGGAGGACGGTGCAGGAGGTTGGTTTTTGCTCGTAACCCCGGAGAATCGTGGAGACGAAAACGCGGAGACACGAGAGAGGAGCGAAGGCGACGAGAAGGCACAGATCAAATGACGTTTCTTCCTTTTTTTTTCCTTTCCTTTCTTTCTTTTCTTTTTTTTTTTTTAACGCTTGATGAATCCCTTTTCATCTCGCGTCCTCTCGAATTCCGATCTCTCTTCTCCGGCTTTATTACGTGTCTCGAGCCTCTCGAGCCTGTATATCGGATATCGTTTCGAGATCCATGTTTAGAATAGGAAATTGACCGTTTTCGAGAGGAGGGGCGAGTATATATTTTCGAGGAGTTCCACGTTGTTACGATCTTCGTTGTTCCTCGATCGATTTCTTCCCAACTCTCTCCAACTTCTTTTTCTTTTTTCTTCGACTTGGACGGACGTTTAATTGGATGAGTCGAGGAGACATCGACCGGCGAAACGGCCGTCCTGCGTAACAATGGAGGCCCACCCAACTTTTTGCGCCGCGGTTACGGCGCGATGCACTCGTGCTGCTTCTCGAAGTCGAAGGTAGCGGCATCGAGATCGATCTCGTGGATAAAAGCTTGGTTTATACAAATCTTTCTCTTTTCCCGATATTTTTAAATATCTTATTTTTCTTCTTCTTCTTCTTCTTCTTCTTAAACAGTCTCGATTGTAAAGGAAAGATAAGGAAAGAAAATAGAGACAGGGTTGCGTTCTCCTCGTTTCGAATGAATCGAAGTGACTTTCCTCGCGCTATCTCGTCGAGAAGTTGATTATTTTATGAACACCTCGAGAGATCCAATCTTCGCTATCGCGATCGAAATGAAGCGACCGAGTGGACGTATCTCTCTATCTCTCTTCCTCCGTCTTCCCTCGATTCGAGTTGAGCATCTCTCGCTCGCTCCCTCTCGTAGACCAGACGGACCGGGTTTACAGCTTTTCAATATCTAATCGAGCGAACAAATTATGCCGACCCGCGCGTACCATGCCGCATCGGTGACGCGGAATGATGGATCGTTCGCGTGGTTCTCGCCAGTGATGCGCTCGCTCCACATTCTGAAACATTCTGAAAAGCTGTTTTTTTTCTGTTTTTTTTTTTTTTTGTGCTCCTCACAAGCACAAAAAAGTGCCGTCCTTTCCGAGATCGATGGATCTTTCACGTTCTGCGGAATCGGGGAAAGTAATTGGCTCGAGAACGAAGTGTTCCGAGGTTTTGTTCGAGGATCCATTGATTGGACCGCGGATCATTGATCGTCGCCCGAACTCGAAAACAAATTCGAGGACGAGCTCGTCCCCCTGAAAACTAGATAACGGATCGTCAAAGCCGTCCAAAGGAAAAGTTGGGCGAAATTTTGAAATTGCCACGTGAATCCTTTCGAGTAGAAAGTTCGCCACAATGCAATTAAAACTTTCGATATGTAATAGGATTCACGACGAATTAATGGATACGAAGCGGAGGAATTATCGTCGATTCCAGTGGCCTGAATCAATTCGAAACGATGCACTGCCCTAATCCACTAACCGAGATCCAACGAATACACGAATCCATCCTCGAGTTTCGATAATCGAATCGGAAACAAAACGTTTTCAAAAACTTGACGCGCGAGCAAGAATCAGATCCATTCTTCGATACTTTTTAACAGCCGAATCGGTAATCGGAAAATGCAGTGAGAAAACAGCGCATCGACATCCCGGTAATCGGCAAATTACGAGACGATCGATCGAGGAGCAGATTCGTTACTTTTCGATAAGTTGGTTATCAGTTAAACGTGGAACGTTTAACGAGTGGAATTACGAAAATTGCGGAAGGATATCTGGAAAGGAGAGAGGAGAGAAGAGGGGCGCTATTAATATTACAAGGCCGTGTTTCGACGTACGTGCCTCAGGATAGCTCGAAACGATCCAGACCCCTCTTATCTACCCCTCTTCCCTCCTCGACGCGCCCACCAACGCGCATCCTTAAGGATTCAACGAGTACACGGCTTATCTCGGTCAGAGGAGAAGCTATGGTGGCTATAGGAGAAAATGAGATTCGTATAACCGTGGATCTATGCATAGTGGATGGAACCAGTCATCTCGAACGTTCTTGAGCGGATATACGACGCATATTAACCGGTTACCGACCCTTCGATCCTCGATATTGGACAACTAAAGTCGCGATTGTTTTATTTATTCCTTCTCTCTTTTTTTTATTTTTTATCTTTAGAAAATAGATTTCGGCGACGATTCGATCCGATATCACGCCTTCTTTCTCTTTCTCTTATGCATGGTGAACACGAATAGTCTAAAGCGATCGTTTCGATCATTCCTCCAACGATTTATACGAGGACAGATCGATACGAAAGTATGATCCGATATTACGTTCATTATTTCTTTTCTTTTTTCTTTTTTTTCCTTCTCCTTTTTTTTATTTCTCTCATTTTTTTCTATCTTTTTTTTTTTTTTTTTTTTGTTTCAAATCCCTTGCCGATATCGCGGAGGGATACGCGTACCGGTGATTTATATGGAAAAGGTCGATGGAGGCAGCTGGATCCGCGCCAAATTCGTTCGTTTTTGCTCCGACTTTATGAACGTGTCACGCAGAGCCCTCCCCCATTCCCGATGATGCTGTTAGCGGTGAAAACTAATTTCGCCCGCCGATGCGAACTTTAATCTGCATTCGATTAAGCCTGAGTCGAATCGAATCGATCCTCCGATCAATTATCCGTTTTTAGTTCCCAAGGATTCATCAAAATCGGACCTCCTTCGTCCCTCCATCATTCTTTCCAGACTTACGAGTACTTCTTACGATTTAACGAAACGGGACGTAAATGTATCGCAATGTAAATTTCAAGGTTCAGTCGAGAATATAAAACTCGAAGAAGATTTATATAAAAACGAACGATATGGATCGAGGTTTTCGAAAACTTTGAACGACATTGTTACGGACGCTGTATCTTCGTGTCCATCATCGTAACGAATTCACGCGAACCCTGCCAGGCTACTCTTCCCCTCCTCGAGGGTCGCAATTTTCGAATCAATTAAGAGGGACGAGTCGAAGCGAGGCGAGATACGAGGTGGCACCGATCTGATGAGTGGCCGAGAAAAGGAAGGATCCACTTATATTGTACAGAGAAGATGCCTTTACCAGTCACCGGTAGCCGGTCACCGGTGTTTAATACCACGATAGTGATTTATATCTGGAAGAGAGAGAGAGAGAGAGAGGGGCGTCCTCAGTAATGCACTCGGAAGCAGAGAATCGAGCAACGATCCAGACGTTGCAAAGCCCATCCTCGTCCTTGTTCCCCGGTGATCTAATTATAATTTATCGAATTCCTTAGCCGGTATCCAGCCGGGAGGGAATTGTAATAAGCGACGGTCTAATGACTAATGACCGGCCACGGCTACGGCCAGAAAACGGTGTGATTTATTTCCGGTACCGGCAGTTGTTGCGTTGTAATCCGGATGGCTCGATGGGAAAATAGAGTGGCGCCCGGTATACCGGTGTAATATCCATCCAACGATAATTAATTATCCGCGGGGCGGGCTGTCGATAAAAACTGCGCTCGGATCCCCCGCTTTGGATCAAATAGACGATCCCCCCCCGACACGGGGTTAGATTTTA
>NW_006263651.1:745575-746758 GCF_000469605.1 Apis dorsata | reverse complement strand
ATGCTGTACGCGTACGATGGATCGTCCGTGTTTCTGCTATGTTCCGAATATNTTTTTTTTTTTTTACCTTTTACTGCGAAAGAATAGAATGGACTTTTTTTCTTTTTTTCTTTTTCAATCGAATAAGCGTTGCGTCGATAACGCGACACCAGAAATCGAAGGGCGAAACGAGGAGAGGTAATTATTATTCTTGTTGGAAAAAATTTATCGATTTCGATTTCTAACGTCGTGTTAAGCGTTAAAAATTGAAGCTTGCAACTTTCGTAGATATAAAAGAGAGGACGACAGGGATCGAAACTCCCGAGATACATCAAGATACATTGTTGTACACGTTAGGGGATACGCGAAGAAAGGGAACGGAAGAAGACACGGTTAAAAATACATCGTGGAACGATGTAGTCGAGAAACCGTATGCGATAGGCAAACGTATATATCGTTTATACGAGAAAAATAATTTTTCCACCACCGAGTAAAAGCGTGGAAAAGTGAGGGAAAGCGGCAACGTTTGCGACATTTTACTCGCAAATCACCACCGACAACGAGATTCATACGTATTCCTTTTTAACCCGGCCGAATGACTTTTATAGCGATTAGACTTGGCAAGCGAGAAAAAGATTCGCCAAGTTGAGAGCGAGGCAAATCGGGGACCGATTTGAATAGGAAATGTCGCGAAGAACTTGGGCGAACTTCGCCAACGGTGTGGAACAAATTCAAAGGAGCAGGGAGGGAGAGAGGGAGGGAGGGAGGAAGGAAGGAAGGAAGGGGCACGCGTCTTAAGAGCGTTAAACAACTAGAAGAAAGAGAAAAACGGGGTTTCGGGGGAAAAAAGGCGGAGAAAGTTAGGCTTTCGCCCAAGTTTTTCGTCGCTATACCGGGGCGAAACAATTAGGGAAGGCGAGTCGAAGAAGGCGAACGAAGGCGCCTATGGTGGAAGCTTCTTGCAGCCTTCTTCTTGTATCTCGTCCCCTTCCTCGCCCCCTTCCTCTCGGTTTAATTAAATTCTCCAAGTGGCGGTGCCTCGCATCCCNCCCCTCCCTCCTCTTTTTTTCTCCTTCTTTCGCCCGCTTCTTTCGACCGCGCGTTCACGCGGTCAGATCTCTCGGAAGGCGCGGTTCCACGCACACGTAGCGGCGCCGTTACTAATTGACGGATGAATTAATTAGCGGGAATGATCGATCGTGAC
>NW_006263651.1:743997-745555 GCF_000469605.1 Apis dorsata | reverse complement strand
GCCCGCCCGCCCACCGACGCCATTTATTTTTCGCGGGAACGGATAAGCTAAAGCTGGCTCCGTGCGAAGACAACGAGAGATCGAGAGAGAGATGAGAAACTCGTACAAAAGTAAAAAGCAAAGAAAAAAAATAGAATGTGTTTGAAAGTGATAAATAACGATAATCTGGAAGACATTGTATAAATCGACGACGATACGAAAAATAGAGACGTGAGGGAACGATATTACCGCTTAATTTTTTTTACCTTTTTGATCCGTGCCTCTTTCGATCGTGATTTATCGTTCGAAGGAAGGATTTTTGAGCAAAGAAACGAGAGAGGAGTCTCTCTCTCTCTCTCTCCAATCCGTTCATCCCTGCTTCTCTTTCGTAGAAATCGGAAGAGGCCGTTTTTCCAGCATCGTTTCCACGCCCGAGAGAACGGATGCGGCCAAGGCTGAGCCGATCAATCGCACGATCGCGTGAGACACGTACCGGGAGGGAGTTTGGCACCGCATTAATTACCGGTCGCCAACAATGGCACAATAATTAACAATTACGCAGTTTGATAATTATATACCCGCCGGCTGAGTTATCGCCTGCCGTTTGCCGTGGCCGGGCCCCGTGTTTCGCCCCGTGTGCCCGTCCGCGCACACGCGAGAGCCCACCACCTGCAGCGTGCCGCATAGAAGGCAATAAATACGCCGAGGATCCGGCGCGCCAACGATCTAATTATGCCCCAACAACAATGGGGCACCGTATCGGCCGCCCCCTCTTCAAAGCCCGATAAACCGCCGTAAAACGCCAACCTGCGAATCGGTTAATCGGACCGATCGATGCGAAAACTCTCCTCCGAAACCCTCCTCCCTCCTCCTTTAAACCCCTCCTTCCACCCTCTCTTCCCTTCTTTCCAATGCGTGCACGTATATATATATATATATATATATACACACGTGTATACGTACAGGGCCGGCGCTCGGTGATTTATCTCTCCTCTCCTCTCCTTCGTAGGAGTCTCGCCCGCGTTGGCCAATCCTTGTTGATTTATAACGAGGCCGCGGCTCGCATCGATGCCTCATAATGCCTTGTAATTACCCCACGGTTCCCCCCTTAAAAATCTCGCGAGCGTCCCGAGATAAGGTCCCCGATGGACGGAGGGGGGATCGAGGGCGACGAAACTTTCCCTCCTGAGGGCATAGGCGACTGATTAATGATACATCGCGAACGATACGTTTGCGCGTGGGACTCGCGCGATCCGATCGGGTTTTATCTGATCGATGACGGGACGCGGCCAGGCTCGAGACCGATCGCGTGCGATTTATCGCGCCGATTCCTCGAAACGCTACCGGTCATCCTCCGATCGGGTCCAATTATCGAGATTACGTTTTTCCAACGTACACGTATACGTAAGATATGGGGGGGAGGGGGGAAATGGATGGATTTGGACGAGGAGGAGAAGGAATGGAATTTACGAAACTCGACAAGGTTCCGCCTTATTTCGAGCCTCCGCCTGAATGAATTCTTTCCTTGAAATGCGGCTCGTGTAACGCGGAGAATGTATCACCGCGAACCTATTTACGA
>NW_006263651.1:730826-743917 GCF_000469605.1 Apis dorsata | reverse complement strand
GGGGACGAGCGTCTGCTCCCTATTCACCGGTGAATGCACAGGGTGAGAGAGAGAGAGAGAGAGACACTTTCTATAGTGGTTATCGTACATTTACATTAGGGCGCCGTTGGCGAAACGTGGAACGGGATATTTCATAGGCCACGTTAAATCAGCAATTTCGTGGCGGGAGGATGATGGAAATGAAGTCGACGCTCGTGAAAACCGAAATTATCTCCGCCCTTCTTTTTCCCTTTCCTTTCTCTCTCCTACGATTGCCTTTTTTCCAATGAAAATAGAAATTTGAAAAAATCGACGATAATCCGAAACAATAAGCTCTATACTATAGAGAGATAGAAAAATTCTCTCCAATTCCAAGAGAAGAAACTCTATAAGATAAAATTCCTCGAATAATATTTGTATCACAATTTTTAAAAAATGAAAAAGCGGAGATCGATAATATCGCGTCTGTTAACATCTTCCTCACGGAACGTTGTTCTCGCATCGACAATTGTGGAACGAGTCTCAAATTCGGAGTCTCGCGTGAGGCGGAAGAACACTTCTGGATTAAGATGATCGTGGAAAGAAACGGGGGATGGCCGATACTTGGTTGCATGTTTTATTTATCGAATTGATCGGCGTGGCGCGAAACGCGCGGCGTGCCACGTCACCACGAAGATCGAGAAAGGTACGTACGCGGCGTGATTTATGGGTGCAACACCTGACGGCATTTTGTTCCCTTTTGCATCACCGTTGTTACGCTGGCAGCCAGTTCCGCCCTTTTTTTGCCCTCCTCACGCCCCATTAGTAATGCCTCGGTCATTACGGGCCCCAGTCGATTTCCCGTGGCTAATAAATCCCGATGAAATTTCCATCTCGTCTACCCTCTTCCTTTCTCTCCCCTCTTCCCAAGGAACCTCCAAGTCTCCTTCCCGAGAAACAGCCAAAACAGCCATCGTTCTCTCCTCGACCTACGTAGGTGACTGATACCGAAGAATCGACGTATTTTAACACCATCGAAACGGTTATACGTTGATCGAAAAGTTCCACGTCGAAATAATTTTTCTTCTTGAATTTTGAAAACGACGATGTAATAAATACAAATGACAAATAGAAATTCGTTGGATCGTCGTATTTTGGAATTATTACGGATTACAGATATTTTCGAGGAAATTTGAGTCAACGTGGAAATCATCCAGAGATGAAATTTTTCCTCTGTGTAATAATTTGAATATTGTAAAGTGAGAATGGAGCTTGAGAAAAAATTTTGATTCGTCTATCTATCTATCCATAGTGAGAAATAAGGCTGCAGAGTGAATTCTAGCAGGTGAAAAAAATGATAAAAATAAAAACTTGGAAGGAAGAAAGAATACGAGAAAAGAGATCTACTCGGAAATTGCCGGTCGGAAGTCGTTCTGTTTCAAAACTGAACCAGTTCTTGGTTCTTACGAGTTGAACGGGGAACGAAAGAAACCGCCGAGTAATTTAATCGCGTAATTACGAACGCCACTTTTAATCTCGTTCCTCGGCCAACACCGTTATCGCCCCGCTAAATAAAGAATCTGGCCGGAGCTAAAAAGTCCCCATCAAATATTTAATTCCTCTCTAGCCCTCGATCAATATTATCCCGAGACACGATTGTCACGAGAATTTCTCGCGTTATTTCATCGCGTTTTCGTTTCGACGATCGACCAAGAATAAAATTCTTCTTCTTTTTCTTTTTCTTCTTCTTCGATAAAAAAAATTTACGAAAACGCGAATCTTCGATCGCGATACACTCGTTCTTTTTCGCGAATCGGAAACATTTACAACTAATTTTCTATTCCAATTCATGCATTGGACAGGGCGTTAAAAATTGAAACGAATTCCTAACGACGAAATATTGTATTATCCCAGTAAAGAATTTTTGATAAATGTGAAAGGGAACGAGATAGAATGTGAAAACGGCGAAAAATGCAAAAAAAATAACGACGCGCACTGGTGTGACGACACTTGTATCGACCACTTGTATGGGGAAAAAAAATCCGGAAAATTCTTTTTCCCAATTTTTTTCTTCTTTTTGGAACAAGTTGACCATACCGTGCGTCATAAAATAAAAAAAAAGTCGTACGAACGCGTTAAACGAAACATCCGCGACAAGAATTAACGAATTACCTCTTTCTTTTCTCTAAGCGTAATTATCCGTCGTAAATGTCACCTATAAAGGTGATCACCGGCCGCTGTGCTCGTAAACGGTTTTCAACGATCCACCTACACCGTTGTTAGAAAGAGGTACGGTATTTCGCTGATCTCGACGAAGCTTCGTTTTATTGAAAAATTGCTCGATTCACCGACACCGATAAATTTAAAGACTCTTTCTCGATCCCTCTCCCTCTCTCTCGCGGGGGAGGAAACTTCCATTTCGATTTTTCGACCATCCCCGCGCGAATCAATGGAAACGAAGAAAATCGAGCAAAGAGAAATCCACGGCAACAACTGTAATAGAACCGTATCCCTCGATATCCCGCCGTTAAAATAATTCACGATCCGACTAATCCCTATTTCGCGTGGTCACACGCGCAATGCACGCTTGGTTGAGCGGGATAAACGCTTCCCCGAATCGACGTGTTTCAATTTAATATCGGATTAAAATCGAGAATGAGGTCTCTTTCGTTACGGTTCCTTGTTTCCAAAACGTCGATTCTTCGAGCCTGATTACGTAACGACGCGATATCGAATTTGCGATTACCTCTTCCGTTATTACGATTCGTCACTAGAGTTATATGTAGGATTCAACGATAATGTAAATTTTTCGTACTTGTTTACATTACATATATTAATCTTTCTGTATTACATTTGAAATAATATATTGTAATTAGGTATATATTGGCAACTATGATCCATAGATTAATGAAAAAAGGATTCGTAATTTTTTAAGATAGATACTAGATTAAAATATTAACTGTTATTAGCTGTGTATAACGAATATACTCTTCATTTTTGCGACACAATTTGAAATCGAAAAACTAATATTTTCAAATTTTATATTCATTAAAAGTTACAATTGTTTTCTGCAACTATTTTAATCGTATTTATTTTTCCTGGCTATTGTTACATTATAGTATATTAACCCTCTATTGCATGAATTTTTATGACGAATTGAAAAAGATATACACGGCTGTTTGTCTACTTAAAAATGAGCGTGAAATAAATAATAACAGCGTTCTAACATCATTCTTATTTTTTGAAACATTGACGGGTGCATCCCTATATATATTTTACATGCCATATAAAAACACATATCTTTGAAATTTAAGTTCCCATTAATTGCAATTAATTCTGGAATGCAATAGAGGGTTAATCTTTCATCTTCGTTGTATTACATTCGAAGTGATAAAATTTGAAATGACTCATATACAGATTAATAAAAAAAAAAAAGAATCTGAGTATACTCGTTATCCCTAATTATTTTATTTATTTTATTTATTATTTATTTTCGTAATCCCTAAATTATTTTATACACAACTAATTCCTATTAAAATTACTCGTTTTCGTAAATTTATTACTTTCTTCTCCTTTCTTCTTTAAATTACATTTCGTGTACGACACGACCACTCGGATGGGTTAATCGAGAAGCGAAAATTCCTCGACTGATCTGGAATCGAGTCAACCGATAACGATAACGCAAAATGACAAAGGGCGGAAGCCGCGATAAATTATTATAAAAGCGTATCGACGCGTCGGAAAGGCGGTCACGTGCATCCTTCCGCGCGTCGAGCCGACATAGCGGACGCTCAATGGACCCGGAAATTGATTTTATTCGTCTCGGTTGGTGGACACGACGCGCGAGACACCGTCAAACGGTCCCGGCCCTTCGCTCGAAATATCAATTTTCATAATAAATGCCCGCCCATATATTTGCCCGAATAAATGTAGGAATAAACGCGCGCGCGCGCGATACCGACGCCTAGAGCCTTCAGCGACGTAGAGGGACCGCCACGTGATGATTTATCGCGTGTAGTTAAGTTAAATTCAAGACCTGTTGTGTTGGACCGACCAACCACGTTTCCTTTTCGTCGACTCGATCAATTTGCCAAATTTTTTCTCCGTTTTTCCTTTTTCTCCTCCTCCAAGTCCAAGTATTATTTCTTTCGTTTCCTGTATATATATATATCGATCTTGCTTTGTAGAATGAAAATTTATTTTTGCACGCGTTCAACGAGTCCGTGATTCATTGGGAATTAATTTCCATTGTAATTCGTAAGAACGTGAATTTTCTTTCATTGATTTTTGTATTTTACTTTTGCGGAGAATATTCGAGACGATCGAATTATCATCGAGTCTTTCAAACTACAAAAGCTTGGGAAAAATGTATTTTCAACTCGTCTCAAATTTTTAATGATATCGTTCGAAGTGAAGCGTTGTTCCACGCACTTCGACCACTTTATTGTTTTCTTTCTTTGCAGAAAGTGTAAGTCACTGGTTTCAGTTTCCATTTCGGAGATCGAAAGTGTTGCAACACAGCCTCATCCACCGATAGCGGGATGATAACTTATAGTCTTCTCGTCCACAAGGGCGAAGAAATCGAAACGAGGCTCAAGGGGGATCGCAACGCTTTCAATTACGGGACAAACGGCTCTTTTGTGTTTTCATCGATGTTTCAATGGGAGGAGTCGACGCGTAGGACGCGAACCATGCGCCACTATCATCCGCCACACCTCACGATCGCGATAAATCAAACGTGCAACCTAATTAACCGACGACCCGGCCTATAATGGGAGCTTCATTACCAGGGAGCACGCTAATTACACGGATCCACCACTGACACAGGCTCAATGTAAGTTTACGTGGCCGTTTCACGGCCTACGAATCCGCATTATTGTCTTTGATTGCCGATCGCCCCGCCAAATCCTCCAATTAGACTGATTGTTCGTTTCAAGCGACCCTTGTTCACCCAAATGAATACCTCCGTGAAAAATTCCTTTACACCCTGTCGACAGACAACACCGAGAATTAAATCTAAGAGGAGGAAGTTGAATCGATTCTTGAATTATGCGAATCCGAAATGTAATTTGTTGCAAATGAAATTTAAATTTGTTGGATAAAATTTGTCGATTCGATCTTATCCGATCCGAAGAGCGAGAGGAGGGAGAAGGGAGAAGAGAAATTTGACAAATATTATTTAATAGTTTTACAATCGGCCATTTCACATGCAACAATCTAACATTTAACTGAATATTTGATAAATCTGATTATCATTCTATTTTAATTACTAAATATTTAATGAACCTAATTATTACCTCCGCGTATAATCTACATTTATCTACATTTATCTACATTTATCTATATCATCCCCATAATTGAATTACACGTGGAACAACAAAATATATATATATATATATTATTATACCCATGGATTATAATTTAAATTAATCACTACATTTACTAAATTTAATTCGCTATGCGAAAATAGAATGTTAATGTCACTCGGCAATTCTCTGAAATCAAGAGATACACCTGATACGAGCTGATGATGATGATAATAATAATAGTAATAATAATAATAATAATAATAATAATAATAATATTCCATAATCGATGGTCTCTCAGCACGCAAGTGTGGAATTCCACGCATGGCCGACCTTTTGTAAAAAGCAAACGAAAAACCATTATCGCTAACCCGTTTCCTCGAACTGTTCCTCCACCCATGTCGAATCGATCATCATTGCATAATTAGCGAGCAACGTAAAGTGTTCACGGTGTCGGCCCGATCGATTCCGCTCTGTAAACTCCGTAAATGTTTCGAGCACGACGACGAATGTTGAATGGAAACCACGGCGTGAAATTGCCTATCCTTTATCAAACTTCTTCTTTCGGAATGTATCTTGGATGTTTCTTACGTTTATCACAGGCAATGCGAATTCTGTCGCGATTCTGCCCGCGTGACTTGCTGACGCGATACGAGCCCGAGACGATGACAAATGGAACAAGTTCTATGAAGAAAGTTGACCGAAACGCAAAAATCTTCTCCAGAAAAAGTGGAAGGATGTGTTGTACTTTTCCATTTCCAAGGAGACTATTTCCTTTGTTTTTTTTTTTTTTTTTAAATATACCTTCATTTAATCGGAGTAATTACATTATCTATTAACCAATATAGCCAATTTTCGATAGAATCTCGTTGCCAGAGGTTAATTAACTGGAAATGGTTAATTAACAATGGTTAACAGGATTAGCGAATTTGAAAAAAAAATCTCTATAATGGAATTCCATGATAGTAACACGTTCGATGATTCTCATCGTGCGTTGGGGAAAATGAATCGAAAGTTTGGAAAATTTTCTTCCTTTCTTTTTATGCCTTGAGTCTATCTGTTATCGAGATTACCAATTTTCCAATAGAGCCCGTTATTAGATGCGCGACCACGAAGAATTGGAAATGATCAACAACGATTAATAGGATCGACGAGTCTAGAGAAAAATTTGCAAAATAATCTAACGGGGAGCGAGGGATCAGTAGCTCTGATTATGCTGGACGGATGAGCGTAAATCGAGATTGGAAGATACGATAGGGGATAAAAAGCGATTTTTGTTCGTGTTTGTACGCGTGTTTCCACGATTAATATGATAAAACGCAATTCGAGGCCGGTAAACGTTAATTTGGCCGATTGTCCGGATGCACGCCCCCGCGTTGATTATAAAACACGGTGTAATTCCGTACCCGCAATTACGCGCCCTTTATATCCTGATTCGGGGAAACAAGCGGACATCACCGGCGGAATTTACTCGTAATTGCGTATTCCGCGCGGGTAATCGACCGTTTCCATTTTCTTTCCAATACAAACGAGGAATCGCGGCTGATACTTACAACACGATGCGAATACGTATTAATCCAACTCTCGAGATCCTCTAAAATCTCGACCGAATTCTCGAGATTTTAACTATTAATTTTATTTTAATCCACGGACAAAAGGATCCGATTTTTCGGCCAGATCTCGAGAGAGACCTCGACGTTTAATTAAACGTCCAGGATGTTGTCGAAGGGAGAGCGGAAGATGAGCGAACCCGAATGATTTGATAGTTAAAAAAATTTTTGAAAAGTTGTCGCACCATGGAGAGAAACGTGGCTCGATTAAAGAGCGGCGGAGCCGATTCTGTTTTCCACCGATTGGAAAAGAAAAGTTTAAAAACGAGGAAATCTTATCTACCTGATCCACGCACTCCGGTTATTTATCTTACAAGATCCATCAAACTCCAACGAAATAGCGAAAAATTTCCAGTATAAGAAGAATAATAATATATAAATATATATCCGTGTATCGAAATGAAAACGTGAACTTCGTAAAATGCTTATCTACCTCAATAGATAAACCTCGACTCAATAGTCTCGCACTGTTGTCGGAATCTTGTATACAATAAATAACACAAAAAAATATTCCACTACTACGCATCATACTCGTTAGATTATGCGATCCGATTGAATTTTGCCTAATGCAAACTCTTCCCAGCTGTGCACTTAATATTTATTTCGAAACGGTATCAAAGATGAAACGATGGTTGTATGGATAAAGGGCTCTCGCCAATTTATGCACGCGTTTTAATAATAATCTCGTTCGTTTGCATTCTCGATTTATCTATTCGCGACAAAATGATAATAATTTATGATAACGCGAGTGCGATGCACGTTCGTTCTGTGCATCGAGCGGGACGCGGCCAGAATGGGAAATTTAGCGTGTATGCACTGTCAGTACGGATGATGCACAAGTTGTTAACACTAATACGTACGTCCGCCAGGAAAGGAGCCATTTTAAACAACACGCGCTACACTTTCCACGCTCTCTATACCGCTCTCCCCGCGTGTACCACGTACGTACGCGTCAGACAAGATTACCGCGAATGGTAACGCGTTCAACTAGCAACTCCGATACGTTTAACCGGGACGATGATGTAAGAGCGCACCTCTTAAACTGACGCTTGCTCGAAACACGGTGCGTAATGGGCCGAGGCGTCGAGCTCAATAATTTGACGCGTCTAAACGCGAGGAACGAACGAACGTGACTCATTCGACTACGACCAACGTTACGCGACTCGACTTGTTACGATTCGATTCGTTGTTATTATTTTGGATTAGTAATATCGACGAGGAAAGTTATATACGTTCGTTCGAGAACGTAAATATTGACAATTTTACGTGGAATATAATTGCGTAGAATTACGTGGATACGTATAAATTCGTTGGATGATTCAAATATAATTTTAATTAGAAAACTTTTTTTAAATTCCGTTTATTTCTCCGTGTGAATGAAAAATTTGATTTTTTCTTTTATTCCATTTGAAAAAATTTTGTTGAATAATTAAATACCAGATGGGGCAAATTTTTATAATTTATAAATATTTCTAGCACAATAATAATTTTTATAATAATTTTTTTATCTTTAAAGATACGCGTTTTGTTGTTTGGGAAATAATCTCTTTTTTTAAACAGCATACGAACGATGCTTTTAATCGAATATTTTTAAAAATTTATAATAACTTATTTGTAATTCTGTCAAATATTTTTACGAACGAATTTATTCTATATCCTAATGTGCAGGAAAAAATTCGTATCGTAAAATATATAAAAAGATTCAAACTCTCGATGGAGATACAGTTTAAATCGAGATAAATGACGAAACGAGAGAGAAAAATCTTTGTAAAAATTTCTACAAAGGATTTTATTATTATTATCGGTGTCCAATTAATTTCAAAATTCTCAAAAGTCTGCTTGGTCAACCAAGCAGAGGCGCATCTTTTAACGCAAGGCCGGAAATGGATGCGTTTCCGCGCGAAATCCACCGCATTCGTAATCCATTCGGATTAAATTCTACGCATAAAAACGCGAAACCATAGGAACGTGACCTGCATTCTTCATGGTTTAATTACATTTTTGCTCCGCCGCAAACTTTATCTCCATACCACATTCTTACCGTGTAGTTCGAGGATAGTATTTAAAAAACATAATATTGATATTGGCCAAGTGAGAATTGTTTCTTGGTCAGGTCCTATTCAAATAATGGCAATAATTTTGGAGATGGAAAAATCTAAAGATTAAATGAAATTTATCCTCTTCACAGATGCAAGATGTAAAATTCCTTTTTTTTTTTTTTTATTGAATTTATAATCACACAAAATTTTATCACTTTCTTTTTGCATAATTTTCACAATTATTATTGCAAAAATATGCAGAAAGTCTCGTTTTTCCACAAAATTAAAATATTGCGAGTAAATTACTTTTTTCCCATCTTTTCTTTAATCATCCTTGGAACAACAGAAAAAAAAAATTTTTTTCATCGAATCTCAACTCTATGAATTAAATCCAATCCGATTGTTCGAATCAAAACAAAATTTTCCCACTTTTCTCCCTTTCGATTATATTAATAGCAGATTTCGTCAAATGAAAAAACAAAAAAAAAAACAATGGCGAACGACAAACAATCGCGGCAAATTGGTGTAAAATCTAATCGATAGAGGATAGTTGCCACGTTGATAATAACAGAAGGGGAGGGGGGGACAAATGAACTTTTCCAATCATAATTTACACGGTGTTGAACGGGGGCTCGATTAATGCCCTGCATTAAATCAATTGCGCTAATGCGGCTCGCTGCATAAATACGTAAAGCTCGTTAAAAACAAAAATTAATGCCCTCCGGTAGTCTAGCACGGTGCACGGCGCGGACTGCGAAATTTCAACGTTTCACGGGCCCGCGATCGTTAAGTACAGCCAGCTAACGAAATTATCGCCGTTACCCCTCCCTCCCTCCCTCGAAATCGAAATTAACATCAAAGAGAGGATGCACGAGCCGTCGACCTCTGCATGTATATACGTATATATGTATATATATATATATCGATTGGACAGCCTTGTTTTTTGGCCGTCTCGTCCAGGCAAAAATCGACGATCGGTGTTAGAATGAGTTTTTGATGTTGAGCGAGCGCGACACGAGTTCGATCGCCGTGAAAATTAGAAACCGGATTCATTGTCGTCACTGGTGTCGCGTCTAATCGCGACCTCGAAGCGGTGGGTATCCAAAAAGTCACGAATCGTTTTGAATTCGCGAGACAGTTTTGATTCGACGTTAAATCGACGTGAAACTTGGAAGACGAAGCGAAAAAACGTACCCTTTAATGTTTCGAATAATGTCGTTTGAGATTAAAATTCTTTCCCAGAGTTGTTAATTTATTCTTCATCGGAGGATAATGAAGAGTATTATTATCCAATAATCATAATTTTCACTCTCGATGTTATATCCATTAACGAAAAATTATAATTTTCACTCTCGACGATAATTTTCCAGAATTTTACTCTGAAATTTTACTCTACGTGTTCGCGATCCTCAATCCGTTAAATAATAATCAACGCGAAATCTTAAAATGTATCATTAGAATTTTAATTATCTTGGAAGATTTCTCGAATAATTTAAAGGTTCCGTTGGAGAGAAGAAAAAGCTCGGTTCGAGGAGGTCGAGGCGAACGTGTATAAATCCAAGCGAATCAGGTTTTTACGTCGGCAGCGAGAGGGCGTAAATTTTTTGGAAAGAGGTATCCAATTACCAGAACGACGCGTTTCATTGCGCGAAAAAACCGCTACAACAAAATAACCGTCGGTGAAAGTAACGAGAAACGTCGATTTAAATGGTCCCCCTCCGATCGGTCAATTGAACAGCTCCTATTTTCGATGCATGGCACAACTTCAAACGAGCCGTACTCCCCTCTCTCCTCCCCCCCACCGTAAATTGTCATCCGCGATTGTTCGTTCCTTCTACGTAAATCTATTACGTAGGGAACGCGAACCCTTCGCGCCGGCCAGGTGCATCGCGATGCCTATCCCATAAAGTCCCATAAACTGGAACCCGCGTTCGATCAACGTTATGGGATGCGATTTATCCTCCAGATACTTATTTTCTCCTCTCCTGATTCCCCTATTCTCTCACGGGGCAACTAACTTTTATTCTTTTATCCTTTAATTACCAATTGATAATATAAAGGATATTTATAAAGTGCAGAGAGAAAAATAATATCGATTTTTATATATCTCCTTTGCAGATGTCTAGAATCTAGATTTCTGCAAAACAAACGTCAACGTTGTATTGGATGAGATTTATCCTCCGGATATTTATTTTCCTCTCTCACGATAAAGAAACGAACTATTCTTTTATTCTTAAATTAGAAATTTATAATATATAGGATATTTATAAAGAGCAGATATCGAAACAGACATAAAAAGAATATCAATTTTTACGTTCGTTTCGATATCTGGAATCTAGATTTCTGCAAAACAACGTCAACGTTATGGGACGAGATTTATTGTCCTCCAGATACTTATTTTTTCTTCTCTCCTGATTCTCTCACGAGAGAATTATTCTTTTATTCTTAATTACAAACTGATAACAAAAAGAATATCAATTTAATGTTCGTTTCGGTATCTAGAATCTAGATTTCTGTAAAACAAACGTCAACATTTATGGGATACTTATTTTTCTCTCTCACGACAAAACTAACTATTCTTTTATTCCCAATTACAAACTGATAATACACAGGACATTTATAAAGATATACAGAAAAATAAATAATACCAATTCTCTATGTTCGTTTCTATAAATCTAGATTCTACAAAAGAACTATAAAAACTTCGTTTACCGAAAGGAATTACATTTTATAATATAAATTTTCGAAATTCTCATTGGAGAAAACAAAAGAAAAGACACTCACCGGAAGAGAGCTTGGACCTCTGCAACAGCCAAGTCTGGAGCGCCAAACGTTCCCTGTGCCTGCAGAAGAACTCGGGCCTGATCCCGTGCCTCTTGAGGAACTCGTCGCACTTTCTGAACGCGGCCAAAGCCTTGGCCGCCTCGACCTCGTCGATATCCGCGAGAACGTTCGGGCACGAGCTACGTCTCGAGGACGAGGAACGTTCCTCGTAAGTCTCGTCGGGCAACAGCATCCCCATCCCCGCGGAGCAGGACCACCAACACAGCTCGACGATCCCCCCGTCTTCCTTTCGACAGCTGTCGTCGGTGTTCACGCCGGTCTGGCAAGTTTCAGCTCGCGGCACTCGTCCAAAGCACATATTAATCCCGGCCCTTTGCCTCAGAAAACCGTTTCTAATCGGCCAGGAAACGTGTCTCGACCTGCGTTTCGCACAAAACGGTCCTCTCCCTCTCTTTCTCTCTCTTTCGTCTTCACTCCTCGTCGCTTCCCCTCTCGTATTCACGGGTCAACGGTTGATTTTCCGCGGCGCGAGTGACGGCCCGCTCCCTCGATCTCTCACCCTCGAAAGAGGCGCGCCCTTAATGAGATCTCATCTCGATCAATAGGATTTTGTCGCGAAGCAGGCCAGTCAGCTTCAACCTCTTTCACGCGTATCACCTCGTGACTCGTGAGCCATCTCGCTCCTCCCTTTTTTTCTTCTTCTTTTTCTTTTTTTTTTGCTCCTCCAACGAGGGCGAACGAAGAGGAAAGCCTCTTCGTTCTCGATTCCTTCCCCAACCGCTAATTGAATCGAGCCCAGGCGGATCGGTTTATTGGTTACGAAAGCATCCACACCGCCCACCCACTCGGATGATAGTCCAAAGCCTCAAAGATTTCCTCGAGGAGCAGCCCGATTGGCGGCTGCTACGTGGCTCGAATTCGAACGCATCCGCGCCCGATGTATCTCTTCGTGAAATCGATCGTCGCTTCTCCCACCCCCCTCTCCCAAGAGGGGTGGATCTCGGTATCGATCTCGATCGCGTCGAAACGCTGCCGACTTTCACCCGATTCGAGGTCTCGCTCCACCCTTTTGCCCGTGATTCGATGATTTCCCCGTTGATCGCGTCAAGAAGCTACTTTTCGAAGGTGGTTCCGAGGTAGCCGGATATCGCTTACGTTTCACGCATTTCCGCGCCATCGTTCTTCCAGTCGAGACGACAGCTATGCGCTCCGGATGTCCTGGAAAATAGAGAATGTTATGTATGCGTAAGCGGGAGAGAATTATCGTGGAATTCGTTTGTGTTTTTCGCTCGATTTTATTTTATTTATTCTTTCTTCTTTTTCTTTTTCCTTTATATTCGCAAAAGTCAAAAAACGAGAGCATTTTCTTTCGTACGAATAATGCTTTAAATTTT
>NW_006263651.1:727921-730649 GCF_000469605.1 Apis dorsata | reverse complement strand
TTTTTTTTTTTGTTTTTCAAATAAAAATACAACGATTTCGATTAATAATGAAATACTTTTGAATCCTCTCTCCCAGCGTGGAAATTGATACATTTCCTCGTTTATGAGGCACGAATAAAACAACGTGCGCGCCAAGAGTTATAGCTGATATTCATGGGATTATGGGAGACAACGGTACGATTTAATAGGACGGCCATTTCCATTTTAGAGGAGTTGGCCAACAATAAACATATTAACGATCCCGTTACCACCATCGTTACAACGATCGATATTTCCATTCAATCCGTGTTTCCGCGGAATTTTGCTTATTTTTTTTCCTCGACAATGTTTCCACACGAATCTCGTGGCGATATAAATAATTCTTTCGTCGATTCGAAAATACATCTGTATCGATAATTTTCCTTTTCTTTCTATATAATCCTATATATATATATTTTTCGAAAAAGTTTGGCCAATAATCGACGAGGTTGCGTGAAAAACAAGTTTGCCAAACTCGTTCCGGGGTTTCGAAGAAAGATTAGCCTTTGCTTTGCGATATTGCCGGGTGAATATAAAATTAAGTTAGGCTATTAATTAACAAACAACACGCGGTCGATTCGACTGGAAGAGTAATCCGACAAAGCGACTGGTAGCATTGACGATCCCACGACACGCGAGCGTGCCGTCACCTTGTTTTAATCCTTGCCTCATCGTCGATAAACATTATTGTCGTTCACGGAATCTTCCTCGATATCTTAAGAATCGTGCACAACGTTCGAAAGGATATCGATAATTCCAATCATTCTCGCAAAATTTTTTCTACTCCAAGTTTAAAAATTTTAAACAACATTGAAAATTCTCGTTCATTAATTATCTTCGCGTTAATAAAAATGTTAAAGATGTATACGATATAATTAATTAATTGATAAAAATTTGTTACTCGTTTGACATCAAAGGTTGAAATTCCGTTATTAATCATTTCCACGCTGGAAAGGAAGAGAAAAGATAACATAAATTTTGGAACAATCTATAATCGAATATCTCTATCTCGTGTAATAATTTTTACTCGAATAATTTACACCGAAGTTCCTTGAACATCCATCATTGATCTCTACATGATTTTTTTTTAAATATTTTTCGATATCTTTTCCTTTCTTTTTTTCTTTTCTTTTTTTTCCGAGGACCATCGAATTAAACGTTTTTAAACGTCAACTCCTCTCGATCTCGGCTCTTCCCACGAAGATGCATACCGTTAATCCAGGCTGCTTCGTTATCGCGAGGAAACATTAATCAGAAAGTCCCATAGGAGTCGTGACACGTTCGATCGTCGTGTGGACGTCGCTTTAAACCGCGATGCATAAACATCGCGATGAAGAAGAGGGAACTCGACGGTGACTCGACACGTGCCACCCACGGTGAATTACAGTATTGGTGGATCCGTTCGCGGATCGAGGGACCCACCGGTAGTTCGATACACGAATAAAGATCGAGATCGGAATCTCCGACACCAGGAAACCGTTCGTTCCATTCGAATCGATGCCTTCCTTTGCCTATCTCCCACGAAATCTAACCGGCCAATCAACCCGAATCCTCGTAAATCGCCGAGGGACGCCTTCCATGGACGCACGAAATTGCGTTATTTTCGTTTTATAAATTGCTTAACCGCCCTTCGACCGATCGCATAATACGTCGTAAAACCGTCGACGAGTCGTCGCATGGGATCCTCTTGGAAAAGTGAAATTTCGTGAAAATGATTTAATAATGCAACAACCAGGATCCTCTTCTTCCTTTTATAAAATATGAAAATATAAAGCGTAAGATGAAAAATCGGACAGCAGACGGAATATTCGTGGATTATTCGTGGCGATCTTTTTTCATCTCAACTTCTTGGAAACAATGCTCGTTCGACGTTAATTGCGCGATTGAGTTAATTTGAGTTCGAGGATTAGAAAAAAAAAAAAATTTAAAATACACTTGATCGTTGATGATGAAGCGCACGAGTTAATATACTCCCTGCTTATGCTTCTCGCAGGCTCTGACCTCGCCTCTCCTTCGCAACGTCGAAAAGCGGAGCCTGCGGCGACAGCGCGGGAACCTCACGACCGTCTGATAAATTTACGTCCAATGAGTTTAAAGCGCATTAGCGCGCGATAAATTTCGTCCTTTGCCTTTGCAAGTCCCGCGGGCGATGAGCGGCAAGATCGTCTACCCAGCTATGCTCCATATTTTCCCCTGTCTCCCGATTATTCCGAGACGAAACCCCTCTTTCCTCTTCCTCTTCGAGCAATACGCTTAATTTTCTACGTGCCGTTCTAATTTTCTAATCTTTCCCCTTTCTATTCTTTTCAACAATATCCAGAAGAAGAAAAAAATGAAGAATTATCGAACGATCGGTTATCGATATTTTTCGAAGATAAGAGAGAGATTGAAAATCATCTGAAATTGACAGTATAATAAAATTTCAATCGCTTATAATTAAGATCTTAAAAATAACAAAACAATAGTGTAATCTCTTTATCAATATTCTTCTATTCGTTATCTCTATATTATCTGTCTTTCTCTTACATAATTTTCCATAATTTTTATGTATTTTTATTCTCCTCGTCCAAATGGAGCACGACAATAAATAACCATCTAAATATAATTTTGTAGAAGAATAAAAGTCGAATAAATAAAAAAAAAGTAAAAAATGAAAAATTTGATTTTCTCTGTCTCTGTCCGCCCTATGTGATATCATAAAGTCATTATA
>NW_006263651.1:726979-727740 GCF_000469605.1 Apis dorsata | reverse complement strand
TATATATAGTATGCGATACGTGTCCTGGCAAAAAGAAGAGGAAATAAAGAAGAAGAAGGAGGAGGATCGTAAAAAATGGGAGGGAAAACGAGAAACAAAAAAATAAAAGAACGAATTTCTTTCCTCACCCATTATATAATCGAATCGAATTTTCGATTCGAAAATATTCGCGAATATATATATTCGTCTCGAATTTCGAATAATAATCCAAGGTTAAGGCGAGGTTTCTCGATTCTCGTAAATCGATACCGGCTCGGCAGTAAAGAGAGGACGAAAGCGCTGGCCACGCGAAAGTTAGTTCAACCGCTGCTCGTCCTCCCCCCCTTCCGAGAAGATTTACCTTAGAACGTAAAGCGCTCGCGATAATTTTATTTCGCCGAGCGTGTAAACCCGTTCCCCGTGTCCCGCCCGTGTGCGTGTAAATCGCGCGTGTATCGCTCCGTGGCGGGCATATAATATGCAACGCGGACACGTGCATCCTGCTCCGCGCCCTCGTGGGAGATAGTATAGGAGGGGGAGGAGGAGGAATAAGAAGAAGAAAGTGTGAAGGAAACCGAGAAAATGAGCGTGTACGACAACCTATAAAATGCACGAAACCTCGAAACCTTCTCCACGGAAATTAAGAAAAAGGAAAATAAAAATACTGAACGGAGTAGGAGTCTCTTTAAGAAGAGAATTTTGACTTTCTCGTCTCTGTCCGCTCTATGTGATATCATAAAGCCATTATATATATATATAGTACGCGACACGTGTCCTGGCAA
>NW_006263651.1:724611-726914 GCF_000469605.1 Apis dorsata | reverse complement strand
AAAAAGAAGAGGAAATAAAGAAGAAGAAGGAGGACGATCGTGGAAAATGGGAGGGAAAACGAGCGATACCGTGAATAATACTAGCGGCGAGGAAAACAGCGCGAGGAAACGAAGGAAGGGATTGGGTTGGGGAAGGGATTAAGATAGCGGAACAAAGGGGAAACGAGAGAGAGAGAGAGAAAAAAAATTCTCTGGTAAAGGAAAAAAAAGAACGGGTGGGAAACGAAGAAAGGAGGGTAGTGCGCACGAAAGGGTTGAGAATCGATGGAGAGGGGGATAGAGTTAACAGCGTGCATTTAAGAACGTTCGCAACGTTTGCAACAGTGGGTTTTTTAGCCGGAGGAAGGAAGGAAGCGAGGGAGGGGGAAATGAGAGAGGAAGAACGAGAGAGGACATTCGCCCTTCGCGAATGTTTAAGAAATACGCGTATACACGTTGTGCGTACGAGCGAGGGCGTACGAGCCTGTGATTAGGGCCCGAGTTGGGCCCCTCGGGGCCTTACAAACCGCCCACTACACACCGTGGCCAGACGAGAAAAGAAGAGTGGAGAGGCGAACGGAACGGGTTGCCTGAAACATCTTTGCGGGACCGCGTGGGAACGTATCGGCTCGTCTATCATCTTAAACCTCCCTCGCGTTTCTCTCCCTTCAGGCCTAACCTGGGATAACCAACCAACCCTCTCCAACCGCGTATAACACACAGGGTGATTATAAAGTGCTTAACGCGCCTCCGGATCGTGTTACCGTCGATGCTCCATCCGGATTTGCCCTATTGCGTTTCGCGCCCGTCTCCTCGATCCCTTATCACCCAGGATCGAATGGAATTGTAATTTTAACCCGTCGCCATTGCATTTTTCCCAACCCTCGAAATCTCGAATACGCGCACGGTGACGAGCAATCACGTACTTCCGGATTATATATTATCGAAAGAGGTATGAATTACGCTGTCTCTTGTAGTCGTCGGATTTTCGATTTAGAGTAGATAATGGATGGCAGACGTGGATGCTATTCAATCTTTTTCTCGTTATCGTTCACTTGTTCGCTATGTTTTGATATTTTTCTTCTTCTTTTCTTTTTTGAACGAGAAGAGAAAAAAGAGAGAAAATATACGAAGGAATGGTCGATGCGATTCTTCAATCGATTAACATCAATTTCCCCGGTTTTTTCCTTTTTAAACAGATCCTATTTTCCATCACGTCACGCGTTAAAAACTTTCAGTTGGTTAAAAAAACTCGTTGCTCGAACACGAGGAGGAGGAGGAGGAGGAGGAGGGGACAAATGAAACGCAACGTTATCTCAATCCAACTGTCGTTTTTTTTCTCCCCCACGCTTTTGAACTAATTACCATTGCACGGCTCCACGACTTTGGTATATTTTCAATGGAGAATATCCTCCTGTCGGATACTTTCATACTCGGCTATTCTTCCCTCGAATCGGAGCAAAGAGAGGTCTGATGAAAACACCCGCAACGTGAGAGGCCCCGGAACGAAACACGGCCGCGTACGTGTATAATCAAGGGAAACGAGATAGATAGAGAGAAAGAGGGAGAGGGAAAAAGAGAAAAAGAGGGGAAAGAGTATCGTGCATCGATGCGTGAGGGCAGTGGTAAAGTGGTGGTTCGTGTGCGTGTTGTACACACTCGGCGTCGATGATGACGTCGTGGTGATGTTACGCTGCTATTACTTAGCATCCCCTAATGGGCGGGGGATCGACTCCGCCAGGGAGAGAGAGCGTAGGTCACGGAAAGGTTCCCGAAACCAAGGAGGGGAGGAACGAGCGAGAGCTAGGAGAATTATCGACCGAGATCTTTGCTACACCTCCTCGATTTCGAAATTCGAAGAAAATTCTTCTCTGAATTTTGAAATGAAATTCCAAACTTGGAAACGTCGTAATTCCATCGATCCTCCTCCGATTGTAACGAGACGAAGAAGGAAATGAAACTCTCCGATTCGATTGGTAGGAGGATCGGGCTCAGTTTCCGGAGGGAGTCCCCGGAAGGAGCGAGGGGTCGATTAGTCGGGGCAATAGTCCGTGGGATTAAAAGTTGGCAGGCGACGAGCAATTTGTATTCCGTGCGCGGAGTGATCGCCGCGACGGGGCAGGCCTCGAGGAATCTTGGCGCCGTCTCGGGCACGCACAGGCTCAAGGACACCCGTTAGATCGTGCATCTCTTCCGTGGCCCTTCACGGGACCTCTGCAGTTCCCTTGCCCGGAACCAGGGATCGAGCGGATGGCAAAAAAAGCTTAATTAAAATTCCAGTCTTGCTAAGTCCGCTCGTGGAAAACGACGTCGACGAGGCGGGA
>NW_006263651.1:722952-724412 GCF_000469605.1 Apis dorsata | reverse complement strand
TACTCGTGCGCCTCTGTGCACGGGGGAGGGGGGACTGGTGGAGGACGACTCTGCGTTGATAAACTCGCGCGCCTTGGAAGAGATCCCCCCCGTCCAAGACCGAATCGCGTCGTCGTTGAATCGGGTAAGACATAACATCCGATAAATTCTATGATCGAATTGTAATGGATGCGCGATTGATAAATAATGAGGGGATATAAAATAGGGGGCAGAATCGTTAATCGCTTTAATCTTTGGACTAAAGATTGAGAGAGGACGCGATAAAAAGAAAGGAGCAAGAAGTTAATATCCCGAGAACCCGATCGTCGTCGAACAAAGGGCAACGGAGCGTGAGATAAGCCCCGCGCGAGAGGTGTCGGTATAAGATGACACGTCGATCGAGATTTCGTCTGCCGCCACGAACACCCGCCACCCTCCGCAACAGGTGTCACCGTGGCCGGTGGACCGTTAAAAAATAGAAAACCGCTGACCAGACGGACGACTTTCCATCGATGCTTGAAAAATCCCGCGGCGAGCAATCGGGCAGAAAATATTTTAAGCCGCGGAATCGGTTCGCCTCCCTCGGCGGAACCTCCATCCCCCTCCATGGATCGATCGCTCCCCCTCCCTTCTCGACCGAAAATGAACACCGAACACGGATCCGCCGAAAAATCGTACGACCCATCGGTGTCCAACGATCGTATTTTATAACGTAAACGTGGCGTGAGTTGACCAACATCTGGAGGATTTAAAAAACGCGCCCGTAAATCACGCGGGGAGACGCTTACCTCGCGCTCCGAAATTTCGCAACGGAATTACGCATTTAGCTCGGATGGCTAACTGAAATTTTTTTTTCTTCTTCTTTTTTTTCTATTTTCTTCTTGGAGAGGATATTCACAGCTTCATTATGAAGGAAATTATTATCCTTTATCTTTTCCAGTTTTCTAGTTTTCCTCCCTTATTATATTATTCCAGTTCTTTTTTTTTATTATTATTATTTCCTGCGAAGATGAGCGAAAAAGTAAGTCAAGTTCTTCTATTTTTTAAAGATATCTTGATTAAAGTTGGTGCTAACGCTTTCGAAACATTTCGTTTAGCTATCGATCGTTGAAATAAATACGCGAAACGAAAATAATTGCGGCTAATTTTTTTCACATTTTCGAACAAAACCAAAAGGAAACCAACTTCGAACACGCTTCCTTCTCTTGTTCTAATAAGACCGCAACCATTTTTAAACCACCCCATTGTGCATCGTTAAATTTGAGAAATCAATGCAGGATGGAGGGAAATGGGCGCCGTAAAAGGAGAGGCTATCGAGCTCCCTCCATTTTTGGATCCGGCTGCCGCGAATGCCGGCCCGATGTCGCGCGAGGGAAGAGGTCCAATCCGTCTTTCACGACCACGCATCCCGCCTCCTCCTCCTCCTCCTCCCCAAGGATGCAAGAATAATCGAAAAGGAAGAATATCCCTTGAACCTTGAT
>NW_006263651.1:718985-722718 GCF_000469605.1 Apis dorsata | reverse complement strand
CCCGCCGTGAAAACCTGAAACTGAACGCCAATATGGCTGGGCCCGGTACGGCGAATTTTTCGATATATCCTCCAACAGTTGGCGTGCTGCTTCGCGCCCTTCTCGCAACCGTGACCCCTTCTCGACCCGCGTTCGCCGATGTACCATATAATTAGAGGGTCAGGCCGGTGGTGAGGCCCCCCTCCCAAACTCGGCGCTCCCACATCGAAAACATCACCCGCGGCTCGCGGAACAACCTTGGCCTTCGTTCGAGCGGGGCGAAGAAAGGGGAGGGAAGAAACGAGACGAGGGGGGGAGAGGAGGGAGGGGAAGATAGACGGCCCGGGGAGATCTTTTATCGTTAATTTATCCATCCGAGATTTCACTTAATTCTTTAATGAACGAGTATCGAGAGGGGGGGGGGACGGACGCACGCACTCCCCCCTCCTCGAGGAGGGAAAAAGATGGACGGAGGCGTATTGTTCCATTGGCCGGGACTCTCGTGTATTATAAACGTATTATAAACCGTTCGCGTTAATTCGTCGAGGGCTAATTTCGCCGTGGCATCGCGATAATAAATTACGACCGAGTGTTGGTGGAACTGGAGGATCAGAGATCTCTCTCTCTCTCTTTCTCTCTTTCGAGGATAATCGAGATCGGGGTCGTTATTCCTCCGCGTCTGACGTTCACGAAGAATGCTCCGTCAGTGGTTAAATTCGAGGTAAAACGTTTATAAGTAATTCAAAAATTTGGATTCGAGGAGGAGAGGTTAAGGAAAACGACGATGAAATCGGCGAGATTCTTTATCAAATTTCTTGGAATTTGTAGAAATTGTTTCTTTCACAGGGAGTATGAATAATTAATTACGGTACAAATAGAAATCCAATATATCGCGACGATTTCTCTGAGGAAATTATTCGAAAATTCAATTCCATCCTTCGTTCTCGAGACTTTCTAATTATCATCCGCGCACGATCTTCGAGCATTCGGTGTCGATTCGACGCCAAGCTCGTCTTTTCGAGGCTGCGACCCCCTCTCTGACCCTTGCTCGAGTGACAATCGCGAAAAGATCGGTAGAGGACACACGCGACGATGTTGCGTGGCGCGACTCTAGACTAATTAAATCTCGATGTTTCACGGTGTCAGCCAGTCGCACTGGACAATCACGATCTGTCGACCGATAAGCCCCGAGCAGAAGGGATTAAGGAAACACGCTCGACTCGGTGTCCCCTTCGAGGAAGCAGCTTGGAGATCCCCTTTTCCCGTCCACCGAACAAGAACACGTCCCCTCTCGTTCCCTGTGATCGTCGGAGAACAACGAATGAATTCGATGGGTTTCGAATTAACGATAAACCTCTAATGTAACCTCTTCCTTCTTTCGAAGAAAAATTTCACTCGAAAAACCTGAGATTACGTCTTATCCGCCATCATCAATCCGTAACTTTCGAATTATTCAATTATTAGGAAAAGAAAATCTCTCTCAAAACTTAAATTGAATGGGATAAACCCGATCTTCGAACGATTGAAAATTCTCTAGAATCGAGAAGGACGAGTCGAAGTAAGAAAGAACGGATGGAAGAATGGAGGAGCTCGTTCGTGCTACCGCGAACTTTGCAACTTGCCTTGAAAACGACGATCCCAGGACGATAACGATGTACGTATGGAGGGTCCGGCTAGCTAAACGTCCACCGCCATCTCTTTCTCCGAGCCGAAAGGATACGAGGTGTACGAGCGCATCCTGGTACGCGGGAACGGGATGTTTCCTCCGATGGCCACCGCGGACTCGGAGAAAAGGGATGGAAAAGGAAGAGGAGGAGGGAAGGAGAGACGGTGCCTATTTACCAGCCCCATATTTACACGCGTACACACACGCACGCACACACGAGGAACGTACGTACTCAACGGCCCTCTCTTTACCGGCTAATCTCTCATCTTAGATCGCGTCCGGCCGGCGCACGAACCTTAGACTCTCGCTCGCAATTATCGCACAACGCCGATATTCGGCCTCAAAGGGGGTATTCCGTGGAAGGACGAAGAGGTTTTCGAACAGCCTCCCGTTCCGCGGGGAATGGGAAAGCGAGTTATACACGTTGCAGCGATCTCAACGATCCTGCTGCTCCTACGTACCAATTGAAACGCCTCGAATCGGTGATTGAGAACCCGGCCAAGGATCGAGCGATGCAACGTGTTATTCCGTTTCAACTCGGTTTTGAAAGGATTACAGGCTGTAATCTCGGACAAGGCCGAGAATCGTTAAGTTTCGTCGATTAAGGCATCCGTGAGCTGTCACCCTGATCCAGAGATAGGGAGACGTTTGTTCTTGTTTCTTTTTTCTTCTTTTCTCTCCCTTTCTCCCTCTCTCTCTCTCTGTGTTTCGATTGGACACGATCCACCCGGACGTCTTAATGGAGTTTCACGAGTTTTTCTTCGAGGTTCGAAGGAAGGTGAAACACGAGGAGGAGGAGAGGCGATACTTCTCTGTTGTAAAAAATAAGGAGGGAGCGGGGAAGTGGAGGGAAAAGGAGGGCGGAGAGAATTATCGGTGTAATTTGTACCGCTTCCTCGGCCGGGAGAGGGCCGAGCCGTAAAGTAACTTCGACCGTTTGGAACGTGACGTATCGCGGCGGGAAGTTTCAAGGAGCGCGGGAACCCGTTGATAAACTCGCGTTTGGATGATCGTGGAACAAGCGGGAAACGGGTAGCGCGGGAGGAGCCGTAGAAACTGGCAAGAGAGAGGCCGCTTAAAGTCAAGAACGTGCAACCGACTGACGATCCGGCGGACCTTTATTTATCTCCAACGGTGGATCTCTAACGAGCCGTTGTTTCGAAACAGCTCTTTTCCCTTCAAAAATTAATCGTGCTATCTACAAAGAAAGAGAGAAAGGAAAAGAAAAATAATCGAAACGAAGTTTTGGTTAACCAAGCAACGTATCGAGGGCACGCGTTTCCCAAAGAAACGGGGAGGAATTATCGCCGGTATATTACTCGTCCAATTACGTCTAATTGCCCTGGAGTAACGTTCGACCGTGCACCACCAATAGCCAGAGTTAACGAGTCGGGCGTAAATTTCAATTCTGACCCCGTCTCCGGCCACATTTTACACATCCCCCATCCCCCTTCCTCGCAGAGGAGAAACGCGCGGCTTTAAAACCGACAACCCCCACGGCTGCGTGTGTACACACACGCGTGCGTGGTGCACGTGCAACCCTCCCCCGTCCCCCCGTTCCGTACTCGCTAATCTACCATCTTAGATCCTTAACTGCATTTGCATTCGAGACACGGCGATGTAACGCCGACAATTACGAGACACCAGAATTACCGCGCCGAGCGATTGTAGTAATTATCACCGTGTACCCCCTTACCCCGTCCCCGGCCGAGGGGGTGGGCCGGGGCCAATGATTTGTCCGTTTTCGGCAACCGGACATTTGCATATGCACCGGACTCGTTCCCCTCCGTTTCGTTCGTTGCCCTCGGCTCGCCTGCCTCGACTCTTCAACTCCCACGCTGATAAGCCCCCCCTCTCCCTCCCCGCCTTCGTCGAGGAAACCGATTTAATCCCGAGTCGAAACGAAATGGGGAAAAATCGAAATCCTAACGAATACGAAACGCGGTCGGTTACGATTATCGTTCGTGTAATTCGGGTATTTATATTATAGGGCATGCAAATCGACGGATGGTAGGGAGAACACCGAATTCCAATAGTCGTGAATCGGCGCTCGAACGAGCCAGACGCGTCGATACGCGAATTAACATA
>NW_006263651.1:716637-718774 GCF_000469605.1 Apis dorsata | reverse complement strand
TTTTTTTTTTTTTTTTTTCTCCTTCAATCCTTCCATTATCCTCGTTAACGTTATTTCGATACTCGTCGATGTATACACGTAACCGGTTTCGATTCACAGGTAAGTTGAAAGATTCGTAGGGGGGAGGGGGGAGAATAAGAACACCCTGTATCGTGTCGCGATGCGAACGCCTGTGCCGGTCTATGAGGCACGAAAGGACAAGGTTAACATAGAAAGGGGTGGCCGTGGCTATTGTATTGTAATACCGTTTAAACTCGGCCAGGTAATAGGGCGTGCTTACAAGTATTTAGAATGTAACGGGTGTCCCGATCGCGGGAGTTGCACGGGGGCTCCACGACTTGCACGCATTCCCCTACAAGCGTAATCTGCCGTGAATCTCTCGTCGTTCCTTCTGCGAGGGCATGCCTTATACCGAATAAAGAAGCGACCGGTAACAAAGTAGAAAAGCAACGGGGGCTGGATAGCTATGCCGCGTGGTCGCATCCCATTATATACATATTGTTGCGCCGATCGCCATTATACCGGGTGAGATTTTAAATTATCGAATTGTTTCTTCTTATCGTCATAAAATCCCTCCTATCTCGTTCTCCAATGAACTCGAAACTCGTTTCAAATTTAAATTGCAATTTCGACTACTCGTCTGAACTTGGAAACCAAGACGAGTCATTTCAACGAGTAATCCCTCCTAATATCATCCCAATTGCATACAACGTGGAAGAAAACCGTTATAAATTACGCTTACGAGATGAAAAGATTGAAAAGTGCAAATGACGAAATTCCAAGAGATCGAGACACGTTCAATTCGAATCGGAATTTCGAATAACCACGGCGTTAAGCCGTGGGGGAAGGTAACGAGGCGTAATATCCATTCCAAGTCTGGACTCCTCCCGGCCGAACTCCATAAATCCTTCCCGTGTCTCCGAATTACCGTAACCGTCTAAAACGAGCGTTTACTTTCTCAGATTGCTCAATTTCGCGGAAACCTTTCATTAGGCGGCGAGCGATCACCCCGGCCATCCTTCAACCCGCCCCCTCCCTCCCCGCTTAATGCTCGTCAAGATATGGCAGCGCCTCGTCAAAATTAATCCCGTCGCCCCGATTACGTATTCCCCGGGCGAGGCTATCGGACGGGAATCCGGCCGCGAGACAACCCGTATTCCGCACTCCCCCCTCCCCTCAGACGCGGAAGTAATTTCTTTAGCGCGTGTACCGGGTGTCCCCCGTGGATGAGAAACGAGCCGTCTTTATTTTTCACTCGCCAATTCCGTTCACTCGTAAATACAAGATTAACCGCGATTATTAACACGTTCACTCCTACGTCATCCATATTGATGTTTATTTGACTACTTACGAAGGATCTTCGTAGGTATTTGGAAAGGTATTCCATTATTGAATTGTTATAAAAGTAATATAAAAATGGTTTAGTAAAAGAAAATATTTAGAACGTAGTGGAACTTTGAAGTATTTTAGTTTACAAAGTTGAGGTTGGGACAATTTGGACAAGGCGGAATTTTTACTCGCCAATTCCGTATTCACTCGTAAATATAAAATTAACTGCGATTATTAACACGTTCACTCCTACGTCATCCATATTGATGTTTATTTGACTACTTACGAAGGATCTTCGTAGGTATTTGGAAAGGTATTCCATTATTGAATTGTTATAAAAGTAATATAAAAATGGTTTATTAAAAGAAATTATTTAGAACGTAGTGGAACTTTGAAGTATTTTATTTTACAAAGTTGAGGTTGGGACAATTTGGACACGGCGGAATTTTTACTCGCCAATTCCGTATTCACTCGTAAATATAAAATTAACTGCGATTATTAACACGTTCACTCCTACGTCATCCATAATGATGTTTATTTGACTACTTAGGAAGGATCTTCGTAGGTATTTGGAAAGGTATTCCATTATTGAATTATAAAAATAATATAAGNATGGTTTATTAAAAGAAATTATTTAGAACGTAGTGGAACTTTGAAGTATTTTATTTTACAAAGCTGAGGTTGGGATAATTTGGACAAGACGGAATTTTTACTCGCCAATTCCGTATTCACTCGTAAATACAAAATTAACCGCGATTATTAACACGTTCACTCCTATTAATGTTTATTTGACTACTTAGGAAGGATT
>NW_006263651.1:713519-716569 GCF_000469605.1 Apis dorsata | reverse complement strand
TCGTAGGTATTTGGAAAGGTATTCCATTATTGAATTGTTATAAAAGTAATATAAAAATGGTTTTATATTACTTTAGATTATATATTATATATATATACTATTATATTTTATATTATATTATATATTATACTTTTATTATTAAAAAAAATTTAGAACGTAGTGGAACTTTGAAGTATTTTATTTTACAAAGCCGAGGTTGGTCGGAACAATTTGGACAAGGCAGAAATTTTACTCGGCAAAGATTCGAAGATTGTTCGTGGCAAGGCGACAAATGAGGACCTCAGCAATGTAACGGTAGAAACAAATGACGCGACAGATTATTCTTTCGATTCGCGATTATTATTCTTTTTTTAATTTACTAAAATATTACTAAAATATCAGTGAGAGTACCTAGTAAAGTACTTGATGTTAAATCTAAAAAACCTAGTAAAAGCTTGGTGTTAAATCGTTATAATTGCGAAAACCACGATTATGATTATTCGAGAAAGATGAAACGTTCGAAATACGAATTAGCACGGGAAGAAGAGGATTTCGAATCGATATCTCGTGGAGGAGACGACGGCAAAGATTCGAGATAACTCGAGGGTACGATAACGATGATTAACAAGGAGCACCGTGAATTTCAAACGACGATGATTCATGAGGAAGGGAGCTACATCGTTGCTGCGTGACGATCCACCGACGATTTGCAAACGCAGGAAGAACTACATTAGCAGTACGTATCCTGTCGTGGTTGGATTGTTGTCGGTTCGGTCGATGGAAAAATCGTGTGAATCTGCGACGTCGCGTGAACTCGGGTCCCGTTACGTTCCACGGGAGAGGGAGGGAAACAAGGACGATGGTTTTCCATCGCGAGGATGGAAGAGAGAAAAGGGAACGATTAAAATTCTCCGACTGCAAGATCGAAGCGAGGAACGATAACAAGTTTCAAACGCGTCGCGCGTGAAAACCATAGGATTCGCGCGGTCCCACGGGAGACCTGGTAATGTTCGCAAAAAGCCAGCCTCGCTTCCTCTTAGAGAAAATATCTTAAGTTTCGCCTCGGTGTTTGATCCCCTTAAAGGCCGCTTTCCTACTCGGCGATCATTTTAAAACGAATTCGAAATCGTCGTCGATGACGATTTTACATTATAGATTGTTTCAAAACTCGACAATATTTATAATATAACGAACAAAATGTTCGCAAAAAGCCAGCCTCGCTTCCTCTTAGAGAAAATATCTTAAGTTTCGCCTCGGTGTTTGATCCCCTTACAGGCCGCTTTCCTACTCGGCGATCATTTTAAAACGAATTCGAAATCGTCGTCGATGCCGATTTTACACTATAGAGTGTTTCAAAACTCGGCGATCATCTTAAAACGAATTCGAAATCGTCGTCGATGCCGATTTTACACTATAGAGTGTTTCAAAACTCGGCGATCATCTTAAAACGAATTCGAAATCGTCGTCGATGCCGATTTTACACTATAGAGTGTTTCAAAACTCGGCGATCATCTTAAAACGAATTCGAAATCGTCGTCGATGACGATTTTACATTATAGATTGTTTCAAAACTCGACGATATTTATAGAAATATAACGAACAAAATGATGCACGTGATGTATCTAAGATCTAATCTGTATCGAAACGAATCTTCAAAATTTCTCAAAAAGCTTTCTTTCTTTCTTTTCTTTTCATCGCTTCGACATCGATAAAAATCCAAAGATCGATCTCGAAGAAGAGTTTAAAACCTCGAAACCTTCGGATAAACCTTCGAAATTTCCTCTCCGTCACTTTATTCATCGTCTCGACGTTTAAAATAACGCACGACAAGATCGAAACGATGCAAAAATCAAATCGCGCAAATCGATCTTCGGGAACGACGAGCGAAGATCTACGCGCGGAACGAGGAACTGGTCTCTGGAATACGGAGGGAAGAAGAAACCGATCGTAAATCGGTTCGAACGAATGGGATTCCATCGGTTTTCCTCCGACGGGGACGAGCATCGCGCGTTAATTGTGACGGATTAGAAATTCAAATGACAGGCGTTACGGGGGGTAAAATCGGGGGTAAATGAGTTCCGGCGAAAAATGCGTGTGAGGCGCGTGTAAGGACGGTTGCAACTCGAACGTGGTCGAACGTCGAAGACCGGTGGAAAACCGATATCCTTCGCGCGCTCCGTGGTTGGCGCGGTTGAATATAAGTCATGAATTAAAGATCAGCCGGAAAGGGATTCTAATTAGCCGGTACACGCGGAACCGGGATTCCTGGCCGCACCGTGAAAACGTATCGGTTTAATTGGAAAGAAGTTAAGCGTCTTTCGGTGATCCGACTCCAAGGCTCGAGCTATTTCGAGCTATAACGAGAACTCATACACTCTCCATCCAAGTGGGCCCAAGAGCTCTAATTACCAACTCGTTCGAGCTTTGTCGAGAGAGAAAAAAAGAGAGAAAATTTTGAAAAATCTTCCTCTGTCGAATTTCGTATAATTATACCCGGTCGAGGTATCGATATCGACCAATATCCTGATAATTCGAACGGATATTCGATGAATTCTTGATACGCGTTTCATTGAAAAGGAAAGAATCGTTTCGGCTCGAGAGGATCCATCGCGATTCTATCGATTCTATCCTAGCGTTATTCGCTCCAATTCTCGCTCGTATTAAACAGGATATATATGTCTCTCTGTTAAATAAAACTCGTTGTCTCCCCGTGCAAAAGTATCGAAAGATTCCGAAGAAAGATGACACGTTGATTCCCTTGGGACCAATTACCGTTATTATCGGCGACGCGAGCGTGCAGCTTCTTTACGCGAAACCGGCAGAAAAGTGGCGGAGATGTTGGTTAACGATCGAGATTCTCGATGCAAATCTCCTCTTGCCCCAAGAGGAAAGGGGCGATTCGTTGGGATGCGGAACGCGTTTATTACGCGAGCAAAGGTGACACCAGAATGGGCCGACTTTTTGCCACATCGTCTCCACGCGGTCTGTTTCCATGAAAGGATTAGGGACGTGTCGACGCGTCCCGCTTTTTGCCGCAACCTTGGTCGTGGAAATATCGCGCTCAAAGAGGA
>NW_006263651.1:708130-713224 GCF_000469605.1 Apis dorsata | reverse complement strand
CCCCCGACCTTTAATGTTCCCTCGACGCGATAAAACTCATCAAAGCGACCGAACCCGTTCCCTAACGAACACACGTTCAACGCGTCGTCCAACGGCTTCGCTTCGCGGTTCTCGCACGTGCTAGGAATACGATCCTCCTTTACGAAAGAAACATTCCTTCCTGTTGATCTTCTCGTTCGTTGCCTCGTTGTTCCGTGTATGACAAATAATCGTTTCGAATAGTTTGAACGAAGCGTCGGAGAAAACGTAAGAGAAATGGAATCGTGAATTGGACATTGTTTATTGAAACAAGACGAGAGTTAGAAGAAACGTATCCAACCATCGACTCCTGCGATTAATTCTCTCCGCGATTAATCGTCAACTACAGAAATATCGTTAGAACGCGGTGAACTCGGGAGAAAAACAAAGGGTGGAGGAAAGGAAGGGTAGGAAACACGTAACGAAGAGGAAGAGTACGGTTGTTGCGCAAGTTTTTGCCCCCGCGCCGGTATCGGCTCGTTTTTGCGCCAATCGACGAATTACACGATTCTATTAAAGATAGTAGTAGTAGCAGTCACGGTAGTACTGTTCTCTCCTCTTCCCTCCTCCACGTTGCGCTTGCATCGATTCGTTTCGACGACGACGACGACGAGGAGGAGGAGGAGGAGGACGTGGACGTTTCGTGACCGTTCACCGACAATCTGTACCGGGTTTCACGGTCATGAGGTCTTATCTTTTCTTAAACGCCTCCTTTCTCCTCCGTGAACGCCGCCGGGTATCTAGTTTCGTACTACTTGGAGACTACGTTTAGCGAGTGTAACCGAGATGATACGTAAAGATAGGATCCAGGACTATTACGGCCCCATCGTCCCCTCATTGATGGACGTGGCTCGTTAATCAATAACACGGTGTAACGGGACGCGCGAACGAGATGAAAACTTTCGTACGCGTGTTAACGAGGATTAATTTTCGCGGTATCGCCGATATTCCTATCGCTTATTCGATACAATTTTTGATCAAATAGTAAAATAGGAAAATATCTTTGGAAATAATTGATTTTTTACTCGGTATTATTAACGAACGAAACCGTGATGACGTATAATATATATATATATACGAAAATATTTAAAATGTTTAAGATTTTTTAAAAAGTAAATTATATTCGTTCAATTATCTAATATTGTCGATCGTGTTCGTGTTTTCTTCCTTCTTTTTTATTTTATCCCCATCGTGCATTAACTCTTTCTTCGGGACTATATAGCCAGGTTCCCGATGGGGCTGAAGAACCCGATAAACGCTAGCATGGTTTTTTTACGGGATGTTGCCTATCCTCGAATTAATCAGAGACGGACGGGAAGATTTCCGATTAAACTTGCGCACAGCCTGAACCACTTAAGGAATCTCACGATACCGAAACCGTTCTTAGAAACCGTGGCGTTGAATTACCCGGCCGGGGATAGGATTGTTACTTCTGGGATGAGCTGTATCCTGCGTTGCCCTTTCATCAACGGAATAGGAAAATACATGGAGAAATCCTCGTTGAAGTGAAACGAAATAATGAAACGATACGTTGTCATCGATGAAGGAAAGAGGAAGCGATTCGAGGGGTGTGATTCTGATCAAAGTGGATACGAAAATATCTTCGAATAATTCGTGTTCTTGAGGATCTTAAGGAGGAGGGGAAGATGATTATGAAACTCGAACAAAATCATCTGATGTCGTAGAGTGAAAAAAAAAAAAAAAAAAAGAGACGGAGAATTCTTCTTAGCTCTTAGAGAAATCCGGCGAGAAGTCACGGTGTCGAGGACAGCCAATATCCTCGACGGAACAAGAAACCACCCCTTCGCGGGGGTGGTGGCTCGATTTCCACTTACATTTCTCGTAAACCAATAACGTCACGTTTCGACCTTATCCCTTCGATACCCCTTAATTTCCTCCTACGCAGCGTCGTTACGCCGTCGATCGCGACGGAATTCGATCGAATATAGAGGGGGAAGCAGGAGAGGCGAAAGTAGAAGAAGAAAAGAATAAGGGAGGAGGGGGTTTGGGTAGATATCGAGGATGGAAAAACGCAGCGACACGGAAGGGATTCAAATGAACTGGAAATCGAGAAGGCGCGGTGGTGGTCTCGAATATTTCTCTCGTTCCTCGAGAAACTGTCGATTTCCTCTGCCCATCCTTCTTCATCTCCCTCTCTCTCTCTCTCCCTCTCTCCCTTTCTCTCTCTCTCTCTCTTTTTCCAGTTCTTTCACGAGTTGGAAAGAAGGAAAATCCAGCGATAATTAATCGAACCTTATTCCACGATACCCGAGGAGAGCCACGCGAAGAAGGTACTCGACGTCGGCTAATTGATCGCGATCCGTTGCTCTCTGATTGATCGCTTAATCGACCGAGGAAAAAAGAAGGAGACCCGAGGGTGGAGGAAAAAAGTTGGAACACGTTAAGAGCTCGAAAGGTAAGTCCTCGATCGATTGAAGAAGGCGCGCGCGCGATTCCGTTTCGTCTATATATATATATATGTAGCTTTGTTTAGGAGTTCGATGAACGTGCGCCAGAGGAAAAGGTGGAGTGCGCGGCGGAGCAGAATAATTATTCCGGCTTTTCGACGTCCCGGCTCCCGATTATTGACAACCAGTAATTTCCGTTATCGTTTCGTCTATTAATTAGACCGCGCCTCGCGTCGATTTCCCCCGTTTGTCGTTATTTCGATCGGCAAATATACGTGTTGAAACGTGTCAACAAACGATAATAACGTTCCAGATTGTTTTACAAATTCGAAATTAACGTTAATTCCTCAACGAACGAGAGGGAGTACACTGGGAATAATTCAATTTGCCGTAGTTAATAGAAATTTTCGAATGGGGGGGGGGAGGATTCGAAAAGCGATTGGTAGAGAGGGGGTGGCGCGATTGAAAATGCTAAACTTGTCGAGTCGGGAAGATTAATTCGTTTAGAAAGTGAGTGGCGAAGCTGAGGGGTAGGGAGAAATTTCGATGCGGGTTCGATCGATGCGTTGTTAAACGCGAGAACAAGAAGCCACCGGCGGCATAGCAATGCGATTTCGAGTTTCGAGTTATTAGATTTCGAGACGATCGTTTCTGCGTTGCGCAAATTGTGCGTGAGCTAGAAATCAAATTGGACCGATCCATTTATTCGCTCGATTCGATCGAGTATAATTTTCGAACGCGCGGCGAGGAAGAATCAGAAAATTAATTAACCAATGAAAATCTGCCATGTCTGGAGGATATTTTTTTTTTCTCTTCTTTTTTCTTTTTTTTTCTCTCTGAGAAAAAGTCGCTTAAGACGCTTATATCTCGAGACGAGATACGTTTGTAAGTATTTAAAGGATACTCCTACATACGGGCAGTTGGATCGAGGGGGGAGGAAGAGGAAGGACGGAATGGAGAACGGGATTCGCGCGGTAGACTGATCCTCACGGAGAAGGCCAGAGACTCAGTGTCAACAATGATATGACGTTGATTGTGATATGCAAATGGAAGATCGGTCGAAAGGCGGCGATACGCGGCTACCTAATGAATATTTACTCGAGCCCGAAGACACCGTAGTATGCCTATACATCCAATACTATCTACGATTAAACGTATAATTCTCGAATTAAAGCACCGATCAAATCGTTAAACAGTTGTGTTCAATGCAAATCGAAGGAGCGCACCGAGTAATCCTCGCCTCCTCCTTCGAGAAGAAAACCATTTTTACCTTTCTAACTCCTTCCACTCCTTTCCTGTGAATTTCGCTCATAGAGCCGCGTAAAATAAATTAAACTAAAAAAAAAAAATAAGAGAAATCCACCGTGAAAAATTATGAAATTTCCGTATCGTTAAAAAAAAATTAAATTTTCTCTAATGATATTCCTAATGATCTATAAAAAAAATTGTAACAAAATTTTAAACTCACCCTATTTGAGCGTTCAACTCAACGAGACATCGCTCAGTCCCGAAGATCACCTCGCTTGCGGGCGTCGAAATCACCGATACCTTCGAACATCCAATTCCCAATTCTTCTTTCTCGTTACAAAAAAAGACAAACACCGGCGAATCGCGAAGCTATTCCAACGTTTAAACCTTGGTTTAATCGTTCTCCCCCATTGTTTGTTAAAAACAAAGCGTGGAAGATCGCGCGGGAGCCTCCTTTCTCGTAAGACCACCTTCCTCTTACCCTTTTTCACCGGTTCCAGACCGTTAATCCATCACGGCGTCGGCGAGTGAGAAAAGCACCTGTGTGACAAATCGAAGATGGTGGCAGTCGCGAAAGAAATTGCATTAATTTAACACGTGTTCTCTCTAAGTCCGATCGCACGTTGACAAACGCGGCCTCCTTTGAAAAAAAAAAAAAAAAAAAAAAGAACAGGAAGCAAACCTCCAACGACGCGACCACGTGCTAATCCTCTCCAACACCGGTTATTTATTTCCAACTAATCCTTTAAGAAAAAATATCGATTCACGAGGAAAAGAGGTGCGAGATCATAATCTCGAACAGGTCTGCGTCTTCTCCGGATAGTAGCAATTAATTTCGTTAACTAAATCGGTGCGAAGATTGCCGAGATAAAATATGTTTCCTCGATGGAAAAGTTGGATACGCCCGTTAATGAATTGGACCAGATCCACGTGCCTCCTCGAGTTCCTGATTCCCTGACGGTTCTCCGATTCTCGCCGTCAGGTGCACGTCGTGGTGTCAAGGTAACCACGTGCGAACGAGGACCGCTGCTGTCATCTCGAATCACTCCACTTTCCTACCACTCGTTTCACCTGCACCAATCTCTCCATCTTTCTAGATTAACTGTCGTTAGCCACGCTTTCGAGCAACGCTCGAACTTCGACAGCCTCGTAGATACGTAGATCTTCGGAACGCTAATCCACTATCAATTTGAACGGAAGAATCCTCGAGTCATCCTCGAACACGTAATCATCCTCCCGCTCGAACAAGCACACGACACACTTTTTTTCGATATAAATTTCACAACTCTTCACAGCTCTTCACGTATCTTCAGACGGCGGAGTCGAATCGCGGAGTCGAGAGAAGAAGTGAATCCCGCGTAAGTTCCGGAAGGGACAACAAACCGCGTGCGCGTTCGCTTGATCGAAAAGAAGAATAGGA
>NW_006263651.1:702176-707625 GCF_000469605.1 Apis dorsata | reverse complement strand
CTAGCCGAGAGTGGTACCAGCGGCCACTGAAGAAGAAGTGGCGTGTGCGGATCGCGCGGTCGAGCGAAGAGAAACGAAGACAGCGGCCTCGAAATGGTAAGGGACGGCGAGCAGAGCGGCCGAAAGAGAAGTAGACGGAGTAGGAGGGACGGAGGAAGAGGGAAGAGGAAAGAGAGAGGGAGGAAGAAGAGGGAGGAAGGAGTAAGATCCTCGAGGAGAGCGTCCTTTTTCTGGTGGAAAGGGAGGACGAGGTCCGTCAAACCGAGGGCCTGCGTATCCAAACCTGCGTATTCTCCTCTTCTTTATATCCTTCCTCTCGTTCTTTCTTTTGTTTTTTTTTTTCCTCGTGCGTTGTGACATTTATATAATGCGAAAAATTATGTCGATATCGATAAGATTAAGTTTCGATTTGAAAAAGGATGATTGGAAAAATTTGCGCGGGAACGAAAAATAGGCGGGCTCGTAAAGAACTCGTAAGAGAAACTTCGGGACGGCCACGAATCGCATTCCCGTGTAATTGTTAAGCATCCGGGACATTCGGTGGACGAGAGAGACGAAGGGTAGAGCGGAGAAATCACGTGTAACGAACGAGATATTCCAAGATTTCCTCGACTTTTCGACGTCTGGGAAGGAGCAGTTGGCAAGCGGCGTGCACTCGCTTAATTTGCAGATACGCTCGTCGACGACGACAACCACGACGACCTTGCTCCTCTCCCCTCGCTTTTCTGACTCTTCCATGCGAACCGCGTATCGTTTCATCCATCGCGTTTATCGAATTCTCGCCCCTTCCTCTCCCATCATCGCCTCGATTCAAATTCGCGCGTTAGAAAAATCAAATGGAGTAACCAACCAATCCTAAATTTCCATACTTTCTTCACGATTAAATCCGTATCTAGCTGAACGATTGCCTTAATGACCTTCGATCGAAGACAAGCCAATAAATCGTCCAACCTCTTTAACGATACGCTTCTTCCCCGCCTCGCCAAATCCTCCACATCCATCCTAGTCTCTGGTTCCTTCTACCTGTCCATCCTCCTCCCTGTATCGTATCCTACATCCATGCACAATTTCCAGCAGATTCTCGCGATCGTTCTTTCCACGTCGTGTAAAAGCACAACAGGTACGACTTCGTAACAGAGGCACACCGATAGAGGAGACAGAAGCGACGACAGGATATCACGTGTGTTCCACGCAGCGCGTCCTTTGAGTGGACGGGATCCGCGGCCGTCCACGACGGGGTTTTCACGGTCCTCTGATACATTGCTACCGTTTCGAGGAGGGTCCCTGTGCATCCTCCAGTCCGCGCTGCCCCTCACCGAAGGCCTTGTATTATGGTAAACGAGACATCGGAGCCAGAGGCTGCCAGTCACCGCGTACTCCTTCCACTTCCATTCCGATTCTCTCTCCTTTCCTCTTTTGTCTACCCGCAGACACGGTCGTCCTCCGAACCTCTTGTCTCTTCCTGCTCCCTCTCTTCCATGTCTTTTCTGTCCGCGATCCACCTTGCCTCCTACTCGAGTTCCAACGCCCAACAGGCCTCCAAGAGGACTTAATAATCTTAATGAATTCGAGAAATTCGTAGGAGGCAAAGGTGCAAAGGTACGCCCTTCGCGATCGGATCTTGCTCTTTGGCCGCGCTACGATTTTCCAAGAGAAAGAAGATGGCTGAGTCACGCAACTGGAACGGGGAAACGCGTTAAATCTCGTTACACCGTTTTTTCTTCCCCCTCACTTCAGATTCGTTCGATTTTTTTTATACGTGAAAAATTACATATAAACAGGTGTTTGGGAAGAAGATGTCCTAACTTTCTTGCGCGATAATGATATTAACGATAATGTGCCGTCGGTGGAATTTTACAACTCGTTCGAGTATTTCGTATCAAAATCAATAAAAATTGTAAAAGAAATAAATTGTAGATCTATATAACTTCGTAACTAACTTGTCGAATCGATAATATTACAAATTATCGATTGAATAAATAATCGTGCAAGAGGAGGTGTACACTTGTTTCTTCCAGCGAGCGATGAATGATCTTGCATCGATAAATTTTATGAAATGCAGTGTACGTCCTTCTTTATAGGTTTGAACTCGGTGATTCTACGTCCTCGGGACGAATCGAATCCATCGCTACCGGGCAAGCCTTACGCCTCAATTTCCGTCTTTGTCCCACGTTTAATCTTGTCCCCTCGATCTTTCTCCTCCCTCTCGTACCATGCCTTTTTGCCTTCCATGTGCTCCCCGTCTCAGCTCCCCCGTATTCTTCCTCTTCGACTTGGATGCCCATAGGCAACGCGTATCGTCGCGTTCGCCTCGCTTCTGTCGCGCGACGATGCATCACGGCTCTCTCTAATGAAACCCTTTTCTCCGACTGCCAATTAACCCCCACGCGACACCGAAACGGAAGAAAATAGCCGATCACGTGTACACCTATAATATATATAAAATCGTCTCGTTTTCTCTCTTGCTGTGGCATTTAATTGTTACATTGTTCCTTACTTACGTGTTTTCTCATCGATCCATCATCCTCGAAATGTAGATATTCAAAAAAGATGACGAAAGCAGCATGAACGGGGGAAAAGAATTTTCTCATTGATCGTCGTGACTCGTGTTTTAAATCTGTTCAATCGTGTTATTCTGTGCGTCTGCGTGCGCGATTCTCGAAGAATCACAACTTACGATCACTCGTCATCCCTCTGATATCTGATAAAAAAGAAAAAGAAGGAAAGAAAATAAGAAGATCGGCGTGACGCGATCGTAAGCCTGCTTACCTGTAATACCTCGACGCGAGCGCGAAAATTACGCTAACACCGGTTAGAAGAAGCGAACGGTGAACACGGTACACGATTCATCGATGTACGGACGTCGTAACATTACCTCCATCAGATAAACGAAATTCTTCGTCGAGAGGAAAATAAAAAAAAAAGAGAGAGAAGAGTAAGAGAGAGAGAGAGAGAGAGAGAGAGAGAGAGAGAGAGAGGAGACATGGAAGAAGAGAATCTTAACGCGAATGGTAAAAATCAGAGAGCAGAAATTCATCTTTCTCGGGATGTCCAACACTCCGGACATTAATCCGACGATAAATACGCACGGTCACGGGTTAAGGGAAACGGGTACACACAGGATTGACAAGTTAAACGAGTTTCGCTCGATTCACCGACCACGATCGATCATCGCGACTATATCCACGCCGATCTCTCGATCGTTCCACGGGAAAAATCCACGCGACGCTTTCTCTTCTACCCCTCTCTCCTCCCCCGTCTGCTCGAGTGACCGCCTACCCTTCGCGTACAACGTTGCAACACGCGTAACAAATAACGTTAACGATGCGAATCCCATAAGATCACACGTTGCCGCCGATTATTAATTGCCTTCATTCGTCAAATAGAGTTTCGCCCGTGAACCATTACCTTGAGATTCGATAAATCCACGACCGATTACCTGATATATAATATCGTATGAAAAGAATGAAGATTCGATGGTTCGAAATCGAGGAAATAATCATCATATCGGAGTACCTAGGTAAAGTATGTGAAAATATATGTATATATATAACCATGTATGAAGTAAAAAAAAAAACGTTAATTAAAGGGAAAAAGGGGAAAAAGTAATTACTTCATCGATACATCTCTCCACTTGCTAAGAATAATTACGTTCGAAAAGGAAGTGCGTGTCTGAATAAAAGAGGACGATCAACAAGGTGTCGGAAGAGCGTTTAACTTTGTGTTTGGGACCGCCTATCCGACGCCCTGCCTTAGGGGACACGATCGCGCCTCGCCACTTTCTAATTTACCATCGAGTTTTGCCTGTTGACATTCGCGCAATTTCTCCATACAATCATCTCGAAACTTGACGATATCCGAAACTTCTTTTTCGATGAGCCACTTCGTCGATAGATCTTAGTATCTTATTGCGATTAAGTAATCATCAATTATCAATTCTTATTTTTCTCAAGATTCCTCAAATTCCCTTCCCTCGATAAAAAGAAACGTTGCGAATGAAAGAATCTGATGATTATCCGTGTAACATTCCAATTCAATAACGTTCAAAGAATTTCGACACGAAATTCCAAACTCGCGATTATAAAAATAAAATTTCTTTTATTTTTTTCTCTATGATCGAATTTTTTAATTTTCCCGATTAAAAAACGATGTGACCAATGTTCGTGAAAAACGATATTTAACTATATTTAGCGAACACCCGTTATATAAATCTAGTCGCTGGATCGACTTAAACGATCCCCGAAGCAAATTTTTACGAGACACGCATTCGTTATCCATTAGAGTAAGTATAGCACGTGTGGTGGGTTTCTGGAGTCCGGTGTTACCAGAGCCGAGTATACGATATTCATTCTCTCGCGATCCATTCCGGGCGATGCGTGTAAATGGCGGGCATAATTGAATTATCATTGGAACCGCATGAAAGACAGCCCAAAGCCACCCCGGACCCAGTAATGAACGAAATCAGCGTTACGCCCCGACTCTGCAACGCGGTTTCAAAATAGCTACAGCTATATTTAGGTAACAATGGACCTCGATAAAAGCAGCTACGATAATTTCCATTGGCCTCGTCCTCCCTATTTTCCTTCGAATTATTGGCATTCGAGAATGAAATTAATTTCAATTTAATTTTCATTATTAAAGGGAACTCGATGAATAAACATTTCCTTCCCATTTTTCCTATCGATATTGATTTAGATGTTTTTGGGAATCACACTCAAAGAAAAAGGAAGAATTCTATCGATTCGATATAAAAAATATTCGAATATCAGTTGAGTTTCATGAAAAATTTAAAATCTTGTTAAGTAGTTGGTAATCGGTAAATCTTGTTAAGAGTAATCGGTATGATTTCTAATTTTATGATCGTATTGATAAACGTTTAATATTCAAAGCAAATCCCTATGGCACCTTATTAATCAAAGTTTAATTGCACGTGCTGATGCTAATTAATAATCTCCTTCCCCTCCTCATTTCCCAATAAATCAAGTTAATTTTCAGTTTAATTAATTCTACCGGAGGATCAGCAGTCATTGAAGTTAATTCTCTAAAAATAACAGACATAACATTTAAGTTTTGCTTACGAATATAGTTTAATTGAGATTTTCAATGCTCATTCGAAATTATATAGAGTACTTACTTGTTTTTTATCATAATAAATAATGTGGAATGAGCAAGAGATTATACATAAATAATCAAAGATAAAATATAATAAAATTTCTAGGAATTATGGAACTAAATAACTAAAATAATATTGAGAAAATAATTTGTATCGTGCAAGAACAAATTCAGATAATTAAACAAACAATTATTTCTTCATATAAAAAGAGAAGTCTGTGTTAAGTTCTCTCAATGTTGAAAAAATTCCTAAGTCCCTTCTCATGGTCTCTTCTCACAGATGTTTGAATCAAGATTACGACATTCTTGCTTTTTCTCGTTCCCCAGGTGAAGATTA